>NW_025920107.1:0-264152 GCF_902686445.1 Sciurus carolinensis | reverse complement strand
GAAATACTTATTTGCCATCCAGAAAAAGAAGTTTTGTTAGAAGCATTACAATTTATAACTCAAGCATTAGAAAAGAGAGGACTAACGATAGCCCCTGAAAAATTACAATTAGAGGAGATCCAAGAATATCTGGGTACAAGGCTCACTGCTACTACAGTCAGACCAACAAGGTTGACCATCAGGACAGATCAATTGAATACCTTGAACGATTTTCAGAAACTCTTAGGTGACATTAACTGGATCAGATCCTATTTAAAATTATCCACAGGGGAATTAAAACCTTTATTCGATATATTAAAAGGTAATCCTGACTTGAATTCCCCTAGGAAACTTACTCCCGAAGCACGGATATTCTTACAGCTAGTAGAGAATAGACTTCAGCAGTGTTACGTTGATCGTTGTGATCCTACTCAACCATTAAGTTTAATCATAATCTCAGAGAAGCATACCCCTTTTGGCATAGTTTGGCAAGGAGGACCTCTGCAAAGTATAAATCTCCCTAGTTCTCCGGCTAAAACATTGCAATCATATCCCCAAGCTATTGCTCAGGTAATATTCAAGGGAATAGAATCTTGCATTACTGTTTTTGGAATCCATCCAGTCTATTATTATAACTCCTTATTCCACTCAGCAAATTAAATGGTTAATTAATAATGATGATGATTGGTCAGTATTATATTGTTCCACTTCAGCTCAGTTCGATAACCATTATCCCCAACATCCCTGGATTCAATTCTGTAAAAATACTCCCATAGTTTTTCCAAAAGTGACTAGTGTCCAGCCTCTTAAAGACTGTGTAACCATTTTTACTGATGGCTCCAAAAATGGAGTAGGTGCAGTACTTATCAGTAAACAACTTCACACCATAATAGTTCCACCCAACTCCGCACAGGTTACTGAACTTGCAGCTGTAATATTAGCCTTTAAATTAGCAGATAATCAGCCATTCAATCTTCTATCTGATAGCTTATATATCGTTAACGCTTTACAGGTTCTTGAAACGGTACCCCATATTTCTTCCATGTCCACGGTAGCTTCTTATTTTACTACGCTACAAAACCTTATCCTACAGCGTAAACATCTATTCTATGTAGGACATATTAGAGCTCATTCTAATTTACCAGGACCTTTGGCCAATGCTAATGACTTGGTAGATATGGCCAGCAAATCAATTTTTGTTTTTTCCATAGAGGAACAAGCAAAACTCTTTCATGAAAAATTTCATGTAAATTCCACTACTTTGAGCAGAAAATTTCCTATATCTAAATGTATGGCTCGACAAATAGTAAAAAATTGTCAACATTGTGCTCCTTTAATCCCAGTACAATCCTTTGGAGTTAACCCCAGGGGACTGCTGCCTGGTCATATTTGGCAGATGGATGTAACCCATATTTCTGAATTTGGTACTGTTAAGTATGTACATGTGTCAGTAGACACTGCTTCAGGGGTCATTATGGCTTCCGCTCATTCTGGAGAAAAGGTAAAAGATGTCATTCAACACTGCCTACAAGCATTTGCTGGCTGGGGCATACCTAAAGTTATTAAAACAGATAATGGTCCTGCTTATACTTCCAAAAGCTTCCGGTTGTTTTTACAAACATTTAACATCCAATCAGTCACTGGCATCCCCTATAATCCTCAGGGACAGGGCATTGTGGAAAGAGCACATCTTACTTTAAAAAATTGTCTAAATAAACAAAAAGGGGGAATAGGAGCCTCCTACAAGTCTCCTAAAGATAAACTTAATTTAGTTCTTTTCATTCTAAATTTCTTAACTCTGGATAGGGACGGCTATTCTGCAGCTGATCGACATTATAATCCCCATAATACTCCTCAAGTATGGGCAAAATGGAAAGATATCCTGACAGGTTGTTGGAAAGGACCGGATCCAGTCCTTCGTTGGGTCCGAGGATCTGTTTGTATTTTCCCACAGGATCAACAGACTCCAGTTTGGATTCCAGAAAGGCTAATCAGAGTTTTACAGCATGCAAGTGATGCTGCTCCTCCTCACAATGGCGAGTCTGAGCCTTCCTCCAATAACAAAAACTCAGACGGAAAGGCAAACCCGGAACCTATGGGCCATTGTTAGCCTGGCCATATTTTTCACTTCTAACTAACACATTTTTTATCCTTCCTTTTCTTGCTTTTCACCAATTCCTCTACAAGCCTGTCAATTCTACTGATGATTTTTCAGGTCGTGCTGTTTTTGGTGACAAGGATATTGCTAGCCTTTCTTTGCTTTAACAGGAGGAATTTCTGCACTTTGCCGTTGGAATCATACTACAAATCAGACCCAGAGTAGAGCAACTCGTTCTGCTGACCCTAGCTGTGATATTGCTTTTCCCTCCCAAGTCAGCTTGTGTATTTCCTCCCTTTTATGTTTCTACCAACTAACATTTCTAATAATACCTCTTAACTGTTCACTAACCATGTGCTATCTCTCACAATACTGGAATGGTTCTTTTGCCACCTGTGCAATTTGCACATTTCTATCTTCCTACCAGTCCTAGTTTCTGTTGCAGATATAGAATTGCCAGTGCTATTATCAAGAAACAGAAGAGGCCTTGACATTGCAACAGCCGCGATCATTGCCACCACAGTCCTTGCAGTAGCAGCATTGACACAACCATAACAACGATCACTTGGTCGAAGATACAGCTGCAGCCTTATAGACCATAGAGACTCTATCTGAGAATGGACTCATTATAAGAACAAGTGGATACCTTGCAAGAACTTTTGGGACTGGGATGTGTTTATTCTCTGAGAGCTGTTTTGTGTTGCCCATATTGTAACTCCATTGGGATGTATATTGTTTCTGTATTTAATATGGCTATATGGTTTTTCTTCTGTTTATAGATTTGTCAAACAGCGGGCAAGCTTAGGAGCTATGGTGGTATTCCTCTGCCTTGGCCTCCTTCTCTTCGTTCGTTTTGGCATGCATCTACGAGCTAGCCAATAGAGAGATCAGATTATCTTTCATCAGGCCATGACCGCCCTAAAGGCCGACAGCCCCCCATTAGTATGGCTCTTGATGCTGGACCGGTAGTCAAAGACGGGTAATGAAGGAGGTGGCTGTGTACCAACCTAAGACAGGAGCTGCAGCATGCTCTGCAGGCTCTGATGACGGGTAAGGACATATGCTGACCACTCAGCCTAAGACAGGCACGGTCCCGAGCCTTAGTTTAATAGTAAAGAAGGGGGATATGTCGGGGTTTCCGGGACCCCCAGCCTTTGGGCATGGTCAAGATGGCGCCTGATGCTGAGCCAAAAGCGGCCAGCTATACAGTAAACAACCAGCGAATTCCAATGATTGGCTAGTTAACGATGTGATTAGAGCATGCCCCCCTCGTGTACCTATCCTATGTTTGCAGCTGTCCGCGGTTTACCTCGTGTACTCTCCCCTGATTGGTTGAAGTGTATATAAGCCTGGTGGGTGGGAGAGTAGGGGGCTGAAGAAGAGGCAGAAGTGGAAGAAGCGGCGGAGGTGGAGGCTGAAGCTGAGCTGGAAGCCGGGAGTGCGCGGAAGCTGGAAGAAGCTGGGAGAAGGGAAGCTGGGAGTGCGCGGAAGCTAGGAGTAAGAGAAGTGTAGGAGAGGGACTGTGCACAATAAACTTCCAAAGCTTCAGACATTTGTCGTGTCTCTCTCTGCGGGCAGAGGGAACGCGATAATGCCTGACTAGAGTTTGGTTTTATTGTACAATTCTGAAACTATTTCAAAATTTTAAAACTATTTTTCTCTTTGGAGTAATCAGTATAAATATAATTTCTATTCAATTTTATGGAAATGTTTTCATGTCATGTAAGCAAAATTATAAAGTAATTTGAAAGTAATCATGCTATTTGAATCTGGAAATCTAGCTATATTTATACTTTTTGAGGTGACTATATATTATCTATCCAGTAGTATAGTTCTATATCTGCATCTCTATGCCCTCTGGAAAGTTGGAAGTTGAATAAGAGTGCAACAGTTCACTATCTTATGTACACTTAACTATTTCCCTTTGTACTATTTATATTTAAAGGTAATAGGGTTTTTTTTTACATTTTCTACAGGAAAGGGATATAAATTTAAGACACCTTTTGACCATGAAAAAAGATGAATTTGCAAAGGTTAGTATCATTTTCAAAAACTCTAGCTGTACTAATTTTTTTTAATTGGACCTCCTTTTATTTTCTATTTCAGTAATCCTAGGGTTATAAACTGATTGATATTTTATTACATTCTTGATTAAAAATAATTATGAAAAACTCAAAAATCCAATTATAGTATTGTTACTTTAAAAGCATTTAAAAACATAAAGTTGTGGTTTTGTTTCTTTAGGTGGTCATGATATCTCAGTTAAACCAGTACTTTATTTCCAAATGTGAAATAGATTTGCAAAACAGACTTCTTAGAAATAAGAGGTGTTTTTTTAAATGTATGTGGATATAGGTATGTATCTTAGAAATAGTACCACTATTGTTATTTTCTCAAAACTATCAAGATATTATTTTGTTCACATGTGAATACACAACTAATGAATCCAAATCATATAGAATCACAAGAATGAGATACTAAGTAGGATAAGTTATGCTCCATGTATGTACAATATGTCAAAATATAGTCTACTGTCATGTATACCTAAAAAGAAAAAATAAAATGTCATGATTTTGACATCTAATATTATTAACAATTAAAAAGTAGTGTGAGAAAAATTACAGATATTTTGATAAATAGCTTGTGTAAAAAAGCAATGTACTTTGTTACCTGAATACATTAGAAACTTGAAATTATTATAAACACTAATTTTATTGCAACATGAAATTATTATTAGAATCATTAATTTTGATTATTACAAAAATCAAAATAAGCATACTATATCAACTTGTACTCTGTTGTTTTGACTATTATGTATTAAAATCTAGTAATTTGGTTTGAGAGTCTATCACAATTATTATATATTGCAAAAATATTTTAATAGTGTAAATAACTTAATCAGTCACACTTATAAGCAAACCATATATTTTATTATATTATTTTCTAATATGTCTGTTTTTCAATATGCAGATTTCAGCAGAAAATCTCTTTAATGATTTTGAAGATTAAATTTATTCCAGTATAATTATCTTAACTACAACTTAAAATTATTTCTACTTAGTTTCAGATTACCAGTAAAGATCAGCAGAATATTCTGGCTGCTGTTAAAGAACTGGAGGTAGAACAGATAAATTTTGGAGAGTTACCTGAAGTGGCAAAGTTGGAAGTCAGGTAAAGTTAACTTATCAATTTATATTAATATTATGTAGCATCAACTATTCTTGTTTAGTTTAATTTTGATAATGTCTGTGTCATTTGATTTTATAACATTATTTTCTCAAGGAAAGAGATTTTGAAATATTCTTTGTTCAGTAATTGAATACCCTTTGTAAAGTAAATTTTTATAGTTATTTTACTAAAAAGAAAACCCATGCACCATCTTAACTCATGTTGAAACATTAATGCTTTGTTTTTTATTGCATCTTGTTAAATCAGACTATATAAGAGAGACCATGCTTTTCCAAGTATAGTTCTTACACTCTTTATTTTAGATGTCAAACAGAAAAAAATTAGAGTAGTAATATTTTCTCTTAAGTTAATAAGAAAGCATTTCTCATATATTCTTAGCTATATTTTCAGCCTTTATTATGTGAGATAATTTTGTCAAGATATAAATTTTATTTCCAGTAATATAAAGTTGTTAAGCACTGATTACTAATAATCCAAAGTCTATTTGATTTTCTTAATAAATTATAGAGAATTGAATTTTTTTAAATTTTCTATTTTAAAATAATTGTAGATTCAACTATTTTAGAGATAAAAAGGGAGGTCCCATGCATCCTTCATGCAGTTTGACCCAGTGTTCATATCTTACATAGCTGTAGTATAATATCCAAACCTGATAATCTATTTGTATTTTACCAGTTATGCATGCTCTCATTTGTGTGTATATTTAAGTCTATGTACTTATGTATAGTTTCATGTAACCACTCTCAACACTTTTAATATTCATGTACCACTGACTTCCTCATCCAACCCCATTATAGCCATACTCACTCCTTTCTTCATTTTAACCCCTAGCAAATGATAATTTGTTCTTCATCTTTATAATATTATTTCATGAATGTTATATAAATAGAATCATGCAGTAAATGTCTTCTAGAAATTGACTTTGCCATCATTGTTAAGTTAGTCAGTGTTGTTGCATGTATCAGTACAATACTTTATTCCTTTTCATGGATGAGAAGTATTCCATGGTATGTTTTGACCATATTTTAATCATTTACCCATTGATGGACATTTAAATATATTTTAAAATCTGATTATTCCAAATTAAACTGCTGTGAATAAGATTCTTTTCTAAAGTTAGTTTTCATTTATCTTGGTAAAATGTTCAGGAGAGCATTTTAAAGGTTGCTTGGGAGCCACACTTTAGTTTTTTTTTTTTTTTTTCTTTTTTGGGTCCTGGGGATTGAACCCAGGGTCCTGTGCATACAAGGCAAGCACTCTACTGACTGAGCTATCTCCCCAGACCCAGTTGTTTTGTTTTTATTAACTAGTCCCCTTTTTTCCAAAATGTTACTATTGTCTTATATTCACCCAACTATATATTAGTGATTCAGTTTCTCTGCATACTCATCAGCATTTGGTTTAAGCACTAATTAATTTTAGCCATTTCTACAGGTGCGTAGTGATGGATCATTGTGATTTGCATTTACCTAAAGGATAAATGTGTTGAATATCTTTGCTATCTGTGTATCCTTTCTGGTGAAATGTCTTTGTCTCTTGCCTATTTTATTTTGTATGTAATGTTTTTTAACATTGATATTGGGAAGTTGTCTGAATTCAAGTCTTTTGTTGGATTTGTGCTAATTTTTTTTAGTCTGTAATTTTTATTTTCATTGTAAAGGGGTCTTGCAAAGAGCAAAACTTTTAATCTTCAGGGCTAGCATTTTCCCCTTATAGAGCCTATGTTTAGTGTCAAGTTTAAAAAAAAATAGGTTCTTAATGTTATTTTTAGGTCCAGGTACATTTTCAGTTCATTTTTGTGACTGTATGGTACAAGCTGAAGTTCATTTGGGGGCTCTGGGTGTCCAATTGTTTTAAAAATGTTTATTAAAAAGATTATTCCTTCTTCAGAATTGGTTTTTGTTATTTGTTAAAACTTAATTGGGCATATTTGTGTAGTGTCTCCTGGGTTCTGTATTCCAGGTTCTTCAGGTGTCTGTCCCTCTGTAAGAATATGTTGACTATCTACCTTATCTGAAATGCTTGGGATCAGAAATATTACATAGTTTTTTAGTGTTTTGGATTTGGGAATATTTGCATAGATGCTACCTGTTGAGCTTCCCTAATCCAAAAATCCAAAGTGCTCAGAAATTTGATTCAGATTTCAGATTTTCCAGTTAGCAATGTTCAATTTTTACCAAACTGTCATGATTATTCTAACTGTATATGGACAGACTTAACATCAGGAAAAACTATTCCTATCATTTTAATCTTTCCCAAAATTTTCTTGGCAATCCTGGAACATTTTTCTTTTCATATATATTTTAAATTAAGCTATTCTATGTCTAAAAAAAAACCTTCTCTGAGATTTTTATAGTAATAGCACTAATCCTATGCAAAATTGACATCTTAAATATGTTAAGTCTAGTAAATCCATGAACATAGATATTGCTACAAGTACAGGGTTTTCTTTTAAACAGCATTTTGTAATTTTTATTGCATAAACCTAACTATATACAGAATTTAAGACTTTCATTATCTTTAGAGCATTCTTAGTGTTATTGACATTTTTAAGTTTCCACATGCAATTTATTTTTATTTATGAATATTTCAGCTTTGCCAAACTCACTAGATCTAGGAGGGTTTTTTTTTCTAGGTTCTTTTAGATTTTCTATAGAAATAGTGTGATCTTCAGAGAAATCTGATAATTTCTTTCTTTCCAATCTTTGTGCATTTATTTCTTTTTCTTGCTTTACTACAGTGGACAGAACTTTCAGTATTTTGTTAAAAAGAGAGGTGAATAATGGGCATTCTTGTCTTCTTCATCTCATTCTTAAGGGAAAATCTTTCCTTTATTTTCTTTTTCCTATCAACCATGATTTTAGCTATGTAGGAATTTTTGTGGATCCTATTATGAGAGAGAATATTCATCTGTTTGTATTGTTCTAAAATTTTTTATCATGAATGTTTGTTGAATTTTATCAATGCTTTTTCTGTCAATTGACATTGTTACACAGATTCTTCTATGGTCTGTTGGCAGTTTGAAGCAAATCCCCCCAAACTTAATAGGATCATATTTAGTAGGAAAAAATGAAAATTTCAAAATTAATTGTATTAATACAGGATGGGTTAGATATAACTAAATGCACCTGAAGAATCACCAAAGTTTTAGAGGATTGCTAATTTTATCTTCACAGTGTCACATGACTAGCCATGAAAAGCTATCACTGTAAAATTAATAGAAATATGATATCAAGAATAAATAAGGTGGTTTTTTCAAGATGGCAGACTAGAGGGCGGCTGCATTTCATGTTGCTGCAGGACACAAGATTCAAAAGAGGAGATAGTGAGAGACTTGGGACCAACTCAAAGCCACCGGGGGAGTCTCTCACATTGGGGGGGGCTTCCCGGATGGGGCGGTAGCCCCGGAACACAGGGAACTTTGTGAAGTAGAGTTGCTTGGCGAGACACCCCTCCCCCCGCTGGAGCGGTAAACACGGACAACTGGGATCATTGTAGAGGAGGCAGCTCAGCACAGCGCTTGGACTCGAAGCAACCACTGGGGCTCTGGGTGGCTGCCTGAGGAGAGCTGTGTGGCGAGCTGTTTGGACTCAGAACCACCGTGTCTGAACACTGGGGGTTGCCCGGAGGAAGAGGAGAAGCCCAGCAGGTCGCTTGGTCTAGGAGTGACTGCATCAGAGCCACAGGTGGTTGCCGGGGGAGGAGCTGCGAGGCAAGCTGTTTGAACTCAGAGCAAGCGCTCCTGAGCACCAGGGGGTTGCCTGGAGGAAGAGGAGAAGTTCAGCGGGTCGCTTGGCCTCAGAGTGACTGCATCAGAGCCACAGGCGGTTGCCAGAGGAGGAGCTGCCTGGCGAGCTGTTTGAACTCAGAATGACAGCTCCTGAACACCAGTGGCCTGCCAGGAGGAGGAGCATGGGGGTTCCCTTGGTCTGGGAGTGACTGCATCGGAGCTACAGGCAGTTGCCAGAGGAGGAGCTGCGGGGCGAGCTGTTTGAACTCAGAACAACCGCATCTGAACACCGGGGGGGTGCCCGGAGGAAGAGGAGAAGTGCAGTGGGTCGCTTGTTCTGGCAGTGACTGCATCAGAGCCACAGGCTGTTGCCAGAGGAGGAGGCAAGTGGTGAGTTGATTGGACTAAAAACGACCGCTCCTGAACACTGGTGGCCTGCCTGGAGGAGGAGCGTGGTGGGTCACTTGGTCTCTGAGCCACTGCTCTTGAACACCCGGGGGTCTAACCCGAGGAGGAGGAGGAGGAACAGGGTGGGTCACTTGGACTTGGAGTGACTGCCTAGGGCAACAGGCAGTTGGCGGGAGGAGGAGACGCGAAGTGAGTTGCTTGGACTCCTAGTGACTGCGTAGGAAACTGGGTGGCTGTCCAGAGGAGGAGGTGTGTGGCGAGGTCTCTGGGTCTCAGAGCTATTGTACGGGGCTCCAGGTGGTGGCTCAGAGGAGGAGGCCGCATAGCCAGGCGATTAGGTGCAGAGCAGGGTCCCAGGACAGGCTTCTTGGTAGAAGAGCTGCACAGAGACACGCCTAGGGGCAGAGCAAAGTTTCCAGGACTGCTGGCAGATTCTCTGGGAGAGGCAGCTTAAGGAGACTCGCCTGTGAAGGGTGAGGCTCCCAGGCCCAGGAGGTAGGTCCAACCCCTGGGAACGTTGCAGAGGAAGACAGCCCAGCCCAGGCAGTAGTTGTAGATTGAGGGGAACCTCTAGGAGGGGAACTGACCAGCGAGACGTCCCCACTGGGTGAGTCTTCCCTGCTGGGTGAGCTTATCCCACAGGGGCAGTAAATCCAGAGACACAGGTACAAACAGGCCTTGCCTCATCCCGCAGCCTAGTTCCCCATTGGATGACCATTGGTCAACAAGTGGAGGTACCTCTGCCCACTAGCAGGGAATATACCCCACCTGAGGGTCACCACTCCTAGAGATGCAGCTTCTTCGTGGAGCTCCGCATTATCAACTCCCTCCAAGATTTCAGGCTACTGAGGGATAAGAGGGGATATACTAGCAATCTTCAGGGACATTATAAGTCGACAGAGGAAATCTGCAATATCTTAATGACCCACTGATTCCTGAACAATATGAGAAAACAAGGGAAGAAAATGCCCCAAACAAATCTAGATGTTACATCAATAGAATCCAACGACAGCATGGCAGAAGAAATGACAGAAAGGGAGTTCAGAATGTACATAATTAAAATGATCAGAGAAGCAAACGATGAGATGAAAGAGCAAATGCAGGCATTGAATGATGAGATGAAAGAGAAAATGCAGGCATTGCATGATAGCACCAATCGACAGTTAACAGAGCAAATTCAGGAAGAAAAGATCATTTCAATAAAGAGTTAGAGATATTGAAAAAAAACCAAACAGAAATCCTTGAAATGAAGGAAACAATAAACCAAATTAAGAACTCCATAGAAAGCATAACCAATAGGATAGATCACCTGGAAGACAGAAATTCAGATATTGAAGACAAAATATTTAACCTCAAAAACAAAGTTGAACAAACAGAGAAGATGGTAAGAAATCATGAACAGAATCTGCAAGAACTATGGGATATCATGAAAAGGCCAAATTTGAGAATTATTGAGATTGAGGAAGGCTTAGAGAAACAAACCAAAGGAATGAACAATCTATTCAATGAAATAATATCAGAAAATTTCCCAAATCAGAAGAATGAAATGGAAAATCAAGTCCAAGAGGCTTATAGGACTCCAAATACAGAAAATTACAACAGACCCACAACAAGGCACATTATAATGAAAATACCTAACATACAAAATAAAGACAGAATTTTAAAGACTGTGAGAGAAAAGAACCAAGTTACATTCAGAGGGAAGCCAATACAGATATCAGCAGATTTTTCAATCCAGACCCTAAAAGCTAGAAGGGCCTGGAACAACATTTTTCAAGCTCTGAAAGAAAATGGATGCCAACCAAGAATCTTATACCCAGAAAAACTTACCTTCAAATTTGACGATGAAATAAAATCCTTCCATGATAAACAAAAGCTAAAAGAATTTACAAAAAGAAAGCCAGCATTACAGAACATTCTCAGCAAAATATTTCATGAGGAAGAGATAAAAAACAAAGAAGGAAATCAGCAAAGGGAGGAATTATCCTAAAGGAACTGTCAAATAAAGGAGGAACCAAGATGTGTCAAAAAATAAATAAATAAATAAATAAAATTTTAAATATGAACCAAATGACCAGGAATACAAATCATATCTCAATAATAACCCTGAATGTTAATGGCCAGAAATCATCAATCAAAAGACATAGACTGGCAGATTGGATTAAAAAGAAAGATCCAACAATATGTTGCCTGCAAGAGACTCACCTCATAGAAAGAGATACCCATAGACTAAAGGTGAAAGGATGGGGAAAAACATACCATGCACATGGACTCAGCAAAAAAGCTGGAGTATCCATCCTCATTTCAGATAATGAGGACTTCAAGCCAATGTTAGTCAGAAGGGATAAAGAAGGACATTTCATACTGCTTAAGGTAACCATAAATCAGCAAGATATAACAATCATAAACATCTATGCCCCAAACAGTGGCTCATCCATGTATGTTAAACAAATCCTTCTCAATTTTAGAAACCAAATAGACCATAACACAATAATACTAGGTGATTTTAACATCGCCTCTCTCACCACTGGACAGATCTTCCAAACAAAAATTGAACAAAGAAACCATAGATCTCAATAACACAATCAATAATTTAGACTTAACAGACATTTATAGAATATACCATCCAACCAAGAGCGAACACACTTTCTTCTCAGCAGCACATGGATCCTTCTCTAAAATGGTCCATATATTATGCCACAAAGCTAATGTCAGCAAATACAAGAAGATAGAGACACTACCTTGTATTCTATCAGATCATAATGGATTGAAGTTAGAAATAAATGAAAGAGTAAAAAACAGAAACTACTCCAACACCTGGAGATTAAACAATATGCTATTATATGATGAATGGATAACAGAAGATATTAGGAAGGAAATTAAAAAATTCTTAGAGGTAAATGAGAACAAAGAAACATCATATCAAAATCTCTGGGACACTATGAAAACAGTATTTAGAGGAAAATTTATTTCATGGAGTGCATTTAATAAAAGAAGTAAAACTCAACAAGTAAACGTCCTAACACTACAGCTCAAAGCCCTAGAAAAAGAAGAACAGACCAACACCAAAAGTAGTAGAAGACAGGAAATAGTTTAACTCAGAGCTGAAATCAATGAAAGTGAAACAAAAGAAACAATACAAAAAATTGACAAAATAAATAGTTGGTTCTCCAAAAAAATAAACAAAATTGATAAACCATTAGCCACACTAACAAAGAGAAGACGAGAGAAAACCCAAATAACTAAAATTTGGAATGAACAAGGAAATATCACAACAGACACGACTGAAATACAAAACATAATTAGAAGCTATTTTGAAAATCTATACTCCAACAAAATAGAAAGTTTCGAAGACATCAACAGGTTTCTAGAGACATATGAATTGCCTAAACTGAACGAGGAGGACATACACAATTTAAATAGACCAATTTCAAGAAATGAAATAGAAGAAGTCATCAAAAGCCTACCAACAAAGAAAAGTCCAGGACCAGATGGGTTCTCAGCCGAGTTATCCAAAACCTTTAAAGAAGAGCTCATTCCAATACTTCTCAAAGTATTCCAAAAAATAGAAGAGGAGGGAACCCTCCCAAACTCATTCTATGAAGCCAATATTACCCTGATACCTAAACCAGACAGAGACACATCGAGGAAGGAAAATTTCAGACCAATATCCTTAATGAACATCGATGCAAAAATTCTCAACAAAATTTTAGCAAATCGCATACAAAAACATATTAAAAAGATAGTGCACCATGATCAAGTGGGTTTCATCCCAGGGATACAAGGTTGGTTCAAAATCAGGAAATCAATAAATGTAATTCACCATATCAATAGACTTAAAGTCAAGAATCACGTGATTATTTCAATAGATGCAGAGAAAGCATTTGATAAACTACAGCACCCCTTCATGCTCAAAACAATAGAAAAAATAGGGATAGTGGGAACATTCCTTAACATTGTAAAGACCATCTATGCTAAGCCCATGGCTAATATCATTCTAAATGGTGAAAAACTGAAAGCATTCCCCCTAAAAACAGGAACAAGGCAGGGATGCCCTCTTTCACCACTTCTTTTCAATATCGTCCTTGAAACTCTAGCCAGAGCAATTAGACAGACCAAAGAAATTAAAGGGATATGAGTAGAAAAAGAAGAACTCAAACTATCCCTATTTGCTGATGATATGATTGTATACTTAGAGGAACCAGGAAATTCCACCAGAAAACTTTTAGATCTCATTAGTGAATTCAGTAAAGTAGCGCGATAAAAGATCAATGCACATAAATCTAAGGCATTTTTATACATAAGCGATGAATCTTCAGAAAGAGAAAATAGGAAAACTACCCCATTCACAATAGCTTCAAAAAAAATAAAATACTTGGGAATCAATCTCACAAAAGAGGTGAAGGACCTCTACAATGAGAACTACAGAACACTAAAGAAAGAAATTAAAGAAAACCTTAGAAGATGGAAAGATCTCCCATGTTCTTGGATAGGAAGAATTAATATTGTCAAAATGGCCATACTACCAAAAGTTCTATACAGATTCAATGCACTTCCAATTAAAATCCCAATGATGTACCTTACAGAAATAGAGCAAGCAATTATGAAATTCATCTGGAAGAATAAAAAACCCAGAATAGCTAAAGCAATCCTTGGCAGAAAGAGTGAAGCGGGGGTATCGCAATACCAGATCTTCAACTCTACTACAAAGCAACAGTAACAAAAACGGCATGGTATTGGTACCAAAATAGAAAGGTGGATCAATGGTACAGAATAGAGGACACAGACACAAACCCAAATAAATACAATTTTCTCATACTAGACAAAGGGGCCAAAAATATGCAATGGAGAAAAGATAGCCTCTTCAACAAATGGTGCTGGGAGAATTGGAAATCCATATGCAACAGAATGAAACTAAACCCATAGCTCTCACCATGCATGAAACTAAACTCAAAATGGATTAAGGATCTCAGAGTCAGACCAGAGTCCTTGCATCTTATAGGAGAAAAAGTAGGTCCAGAGCTTTAGCATGTTGGCTTAGGATCAGACTTTGTCAACAGGACCCCCATAGCACAAGAAATAAAAGCAAGAATTAATAACTGGGATAGATTCAAACTAAAAAGCTTTCTCTCAGCAAAGGAAACTATCAGCAATGCGAAGAAAGAGCCTACAGAGTGGGAGAAAATCTTTGCCAATCATACTTCAGATAGAGCACTAATCTCCAGAATCTATAAAGAACTCAAAAAACTCTACACCAAGAATACAAATAATCCAATCGATAAATGGGCTAAGGAAATGAATAGACACTTCACAGAAGAAGATCTACAAGCAATCAACAAACATATGGAAAAATGTTCAACATCTCTAGTAATAAGAGAAATGCAAATCAAAACCACCCTAAGATTCCATCTCACCCCAATTAGAATGGCGATTATCAAGAATACAAGCAACAACAGGTGTTGGCGAGGATGTGGGGAGAAGGGTACACTCATATATTGCTGGTGGGGCTGCAAATTAGTGAATTCACTCTGGAAAGCAGTGTGGAAACTCCTTAGAAAACTTGGAATGGAACCACCATTTGACCCAACTATCCCACTCCTTGGCCTATACCCAAAGGACTTAAAATCAGCATATTACAGAGACACAGCCACATCAATGTTCATAGCTGCTCATTTCTCAATAGCCAGATTGTGTAACCAACCTAGATGTCCTTCAGTTGACGAATGGATAAAGAAAATGTGGTATATATATACAATGGAATATTACTCAGCCATAAAGAATGATAAAATTATGGCATTTGCAGGCAAATGGATGAAACTGGAGAATATCATGCTAAGTGAGATAAGCCAATCTCAAAAAACCAAAGGATGAATGATATCATTAATAAGTAGATGAGGACACATAATGGGGGGTGGGAGGGGGTAGTGTTAGGTTTAGAGTTAGGGTTAGGGAAGGGGGGCAAGAATGGAGGAAGGAAGGACTGTATAGAGGGAAAAGAGGGGTGGGATGGGTGGGGGGGAAGGGAAAAATAACAGAATGAATCAAAAAAAAGAATAAATAAGATAATGATTTCATGTACATAATACATCTGGAGGGTATTTGCTTATAGAAGGATTTAACATAGAATAGAAAATCCATCACCATAGAATAGAAAATCCATCACATATGTATATATATATATATATATATATATATATATCACATATATATATATCACGTGATCCTACAATATATACAGATAATTGAGAAATTATACTTAATTTATGTATTATTTATCAAAATACATAAATGCATTCTACTGTTATGTATAACTAAGTAGACGCAGTCACATCAGTATTTATAGCATCTCAATTCACCGTAGCTAAAGTATGGAACTAATATACATACAATGGAATATTACTTGGCTTTAAAGAAGAATGAAATTCTGGCATTTGCTGGTAAATAGTGGAGTTAGAGAATATAATGCTAACAAAGTACGTCAAACCCAAAAAACTGAAGGTGAAAAATTTTCGCTGATTTGGAGATGCTAATTCACAATGTTGGGGGTGATAGGGAAGAATTGAGTTTCTGTATATTATGTAGAGGGTATTGAAGGTAGGGGGAGGGGATGGGGTATGGAGGTAGGAAGGATAGTAGAGTGAAATAGACATTATTACCTCATGCACATATATGACTACATGGCTGATGTGATCCTACAATATGTATAATCAGAAAGATGAGAAATTACACTCTATTTATGTATAAGCTATCAAAATGTATAAATGCATTCTACTGTTATATTACAACTCATTAGAAAAAATAAAAAATTAGAAACATAATTATTTATTATGATATTTTCTCATCTCTTAAATGCATTTGAAGAATTTTATTTGATGCTTTAAAATAGTAACATTTTTCCACTGCCAAATACTTTTATTATTTCAACATATTCCATTTTTCTTTTCTCCCCAGAAATAATGTTATAAACGAGGATTGTATATTTAAGGTTAAATTACCAGAAATGTCAGTGGATATGTGGTTTCTACATATGGTCTTTGAAAACATGGGGGATTAGTAACCATGATTTACAATAGTGATTCCATACCTGGTCACATCAGAATGACCAGAAGAACTTGATGTATATGTTAGTTTTATTCTTCATTGCCAGGGATATAACTGTACAGACAAATTTTATTGAATAAATAGCCAGTGAGTTGCAGTATTCTGTAAAATATAATACTGGAAAAAGTAATAGTATCATCACTAGAGCAACTTTTCTAAAGCTAACATTGTAACTATTATAAACAAATGAATTTCCATACCATTTTAAAATTTAGAGGTCTTCCGAGGAATTATATATATTACCAGATTTAAAACTTTATTATAAATTTTACCTTATAGGCATTTCCCCTTCTCTTAAATACATTGTGAAGAATATCATTTAAGAAGACTTTAAAATCAATGAACTTTGAATATATTTGTTCATTTTGTTAACATTTTTTATTATTGTTTCTGTGAAGGAGTATGCCAAGTTCTACAAACTGACTTGCAAATTAAATTTTTTGATATTATTTGTATACTGTCAGGGTTGCCAGTATGAAATTTCTTTGTGGGATTTAATAGTCTTGAAGAATGTGCAGAATTCTGAATGGGTCACTTATTAAAACTGCTGAATTAAAAAAAAATAAAACTAGCAGACATATATTCCAGGAATTTGACCTTATTATTAAATCAAAGACTTGTTTTGCATGCTGTTATGAAAACGTACTTCCCATTTGTTAAAAGTCATTTTTAAAAGAAAAACTTGTCATTAAATCTAACAGCAGGAAAAGTTGAATTGATTGATGATAATCTCTTGGTAATGTAACTTCAACAATTTAGCTATTGATTTATTTTAAGATGCTTTTCTTGTATGTGTAAAAATTTTTACAATAATTTCTGTTCCAAGAATGTATATACTTACTTCATTTACTTTTTTCCTACTTTAGTAGATTTGTAGAATATGGTCAGTTTTTTAAGTTGCCATTCCACAGCAACTTTGAGATATTTTGAACAGAAACAATGAATTTTTGTTCATGTCTGAAATTTTTATCAATTTCTGCCCAGATATTTTCTCTTAGTCTGAGCTACCTGAAATCTAGAATGTATCAAGTTTCTCACAGTTATGATTATGGAGAAACTGGTCTTTCTCAAAAAAGAAAAATCTACATATATACAAAATGTTACATGTAATGTATTATTCACCTCTGTTGTTTATAAACATTCTAAAGAGTGAAGGGTGGGGAGGTAGTACAGGGTTAGGAAGGATAATAAAATGAATCACACATTATGACCCTATTTGTATACATGATTACACATTCAGTATAATTCTACATCATATACAACCAGAAGAATGAGAAGTTATACTCCATTTATATGTGATATGTCAAAATGCATTCTACTGTCATGTATACATTCTAAATATACATATTTAGAAAAAATAAAAATATTAAAACTAAATATGTAACATCCAATAAAATGGTTGAATTAGATTACATCAATATAATTTTTTTTCATCAAGACTACTTTGTTTTTTTTTTTATTGTATTGTAAACAAATGGGATACATGTTGTTTCTCTGTACATGGCGTAAAGGCATACCATTTGTGTAATCATAAATTTACATAGGGTAATGATGTTTGATTCATTTTGTTATTTTTTCCCTTCCCCCCACCCCTCCCACCCCTCTTTTTTCTCTATACAGTCCTTCCTTCCTCCATTCTTGCCCCCCTCCCTAACCCTAACTCTAAACCTAACACTAACCCCTCCCACCCCCCATTATGTGTCCTCATCCACTTATTAGTGATATCATTTGTCCTTTGGTTTTTTGAGATTGGCTTATCTCACTTAGCATGATAGTCTCCAATTTCATCCATTTGCCTGCAAATGCCATAATTTTATCATTCTTTATGGCTGAGTAATATTCCATTGTATATATATACCACATTTTCTTTATCCATTCATCAATTGAAGGACATCTAGGTTGGTTCCACAATCTGGCTATTGTGAACTGAGCAGCTATGAACATTGATGTGGCTGTATCTCTGTAATATGCTGATTTTAAGTCCTTTGGGTATAGGCCAAGGAGTGGGATAGTTGGGTCAAATGGTGGTTCCATTCCAAGTTTTCTAAGGAGTCTCCACACTGCTTTCCAGAGTGGCTGCACTAATTTGCAGCCCCACCAGCAATGTATGAGTGTACCTTTTTCCCCACATCCTCACCAACACCTGTTGTTGCTTGTATTCTTGATAATCGCCATTCTAATTGGGGTGAGATGGAATCTTAGGGTGGTTTTGATTTGCATTTCTCTTATTACTAGAGATGTTGAACATTTTTCCATATGTTTGTTGATTGCTTGTAGATCTTCCTCTGTGAAGTGTCTATTCATTTCCTTAGCCCATTTGTCATTTGGATTATTCATCAAGACTACTTTGAATGTTGGTGTCATGGAAACATACTCAGAATAAGCATAAAAAGTAGAAAAAATAAAAATATTAAAACTAAATATGTAACATCCAATAAAATGGTTGAATTAGATTACATCAGTATAATTTTTTTTTCTTCAAGATTATTTTGAACCTTGGTGTCATGGAAACATACTAAGAATAAGCATAAAAGTACAATGTAAAATAACATGTGAAGTATAGTGTCATTTGTGTACATTTATAACAAAAATACTGGAATAAAATGTGTACTATAAGAAAATATTACAGTAGAATATTTTCATTAGTTTGGTTATTAATACCAGTTATTTTGGGGTGGTAAAACTGTTGATGCTTGAATCATTTTCACATATTCTACAATGAGTATATAGTACCTAAATATAATGTTTTTATTATAGATTTTATCTTAATACTTTATTTCAGTTTTAAATATGGAGTATTATATTAGCCTGCTACATTGTGTTATAACAAATAATTTTTAAATCTCTGTCAGTTCTAACAGTGAAGTTTATTTCTTGGCTATTATTGATCAGCTGTTGTAGCTCTCCACGTAGTTAGATGAGAACAGACAAAAGGAACAGTCCCAGTCTCTGATAAGCTCTTTCTATGGCAAAGGAAAAAAAGAAATAAACTAGTCAGGCAGCACAACCAGTAGGCCAGTTGGTGACTTTTTAAGCTTGTGTTCAATAGCCACACAGTGACTTCCAATCACATTTTACTTTACAAAGCAAGTCACATGGCCAAGCCTCATGTTATCGGGACCTAAGGTATAATCCTCTGACAAGAATGGACCTGGTTATAGTTGGCTTAGTTAAAACACACACACACACATACACACACACACAAACACACAGACACAGCTAATTTGATTAAATAAACCATACCTGTGTTGTATTTGCTTATTTTGAATAAATAGGTGCAAAATTATTAGAGCTGTCATACAAAGTTCTGTAGGTTATATAATGTGTAGTTTTGATGAGGAGGCACCATTCACATGTATGTGATAAAAATGGTACTCTGAAGAAGCCACTGTCTGTACTCAGTGGCTCTGAAAATAATGTCAAAAGAAAGGTATATATTTTCTTTATATTATTTAAAACTGTGATTTTCCTAATAATATTTCCTTATTTGACCAGAGTTCCTTACTGAGTCCCTTCCTGTTTTTAGAATAAGAGCTGATAAATTAATATTCAACATGTATATCTGTGAATCATCTTCTAGAATTACATAACTGATATCATTTGATATTTCCAGTGGCAATTCTGAATGGATCATAATTTCCTTGAGTTCATGAAATATGTTTCACATTAATGAATTGTTTGTTGAGTAGTTATTATTTTTAATTGGTAATAAACAAAATTTGCATATTTAAAGAGCACTAATATCTGTTATAATTATATATAAATATCACATGGAAACAAAAATACACTTAATTAGTGCTATTGCTTGGGTAGCAATAATGTCTTATATTCTTTAAGTTCTGTCCTTTCTATAGTAAAGATCAGAAAGGAAATGGAATAAAAAATTACATGTATTTTGAAAATACTTTTATAAATACTTTCTTTTCCTAAGTAGTATAATTTTTTAATTTAATTTTATTTAATTTGCTTATCAAAAGCAACTGTAAGGTCTTTTTCATTGTCAGTGACATATATATATATATATATATATATATATATATACATATACATATTATATTCATAATATAATAAACAATATTTCAAACCCAATTTTTTCAAGTTAATAGATAAGACTTTTCTTAAATGAAAATGTTATATACTTTCATGTAAGTGGTCTTAAAGTTTCCTATTAATTTTACTTAGAGAGAAAATTATGCTTAAACTTATATATATATGTATATATATTCGATATCCATCTAGAAAGTTTGTACCAGTTTTAACTAAGCACTGTGAGATGCATAAGAGAGACTGTGTACATTTTCCAGCATATTTTCTAAAAATACACTTTCTCTCATTAAAAAGGACGTGTGTACTCAGGCACAGTAATGCATGCCTATAATCCCAGTTACTCTAGAGTCTGAGGCAGAAGGATCACAAGTTCAGCTTGGGATGCTTATCCAAACCATGTCTTAAAATAAAACATAAAATGTGTTTCCTTGGTAGAGCAAGGTTTTGCTTAATCCCCAGTGCCATCAAACTGCAGGGGGAGGGGTGGTAATTGGAATAAGAAAGCATCTCATTGTTCTTATATTAGTCTTCTAAGTAGTTCCTACTCAAATTTGTATTCTTTCTCATTGTATCAAATTTCTTGCACATATAATACACTACATCAAGGAAAGCACTTGTACATAAAATACATTACATCAAGAAATTTGCTACTCTTAGTGAGGACCAGATGCTTATGGCCAGGTAAGTGCTGTTGCACTGGAGTGAGCAGTGCCTGAACATGATCAGGGTCCTTTGATTTTCTTTGGGTTCATTTTCAGAAATATTTTGATTTTAGAAAGTCTTAAATAATGACACTGCTTCCTTTTTTCCTAGTGGGATGGGGCAGAAGCAAATCAGAAAAGAATGTCCTCAAACTCTCACCACCAGGTATGAGTGCCAGTCTCCTGTGTTCCAATGCTCCACATTCTCCTATACTTCTGCAGATGCATTTTACATGCTTCTAAAAGGATGGTGCTCCCCATGTGTCTACCAGACTGTGTTCCCTGTTACCTACTAATGGCCATGGTTTCTGCTGTTCCTCTCTCTACTGGATTTTTTCATCCACACAAAAACATACTTTAATATTTCCCATTTCAGCAAAGTAAACTGTCCTGGTCTCGCTTTCTACACCACCCTCACTGCTGTATTAGAAGTCTTCAGAAAGATGTCCAGTATGGATCTTTCCACAATTCTATTCTTGCTGTTCTCTTGGCATCCCATTCCGGTCAAGTTTATGTCCTCTCCACTACACCAAGCCAGCTCTCCTCAGTCATGGCCTCCCCATTACTATATCTTAGTTCTTATCTTACAAATAAATAAGAATCTTAACAGCCTTACCCAAACATGCTTTTCCCACAGGCTGTCCCATTTCAGTGATGGCAAACATTCTACCAGTCAGTGAAACTTTGGTATTACTATTGCTGATTTGGTTTTTATAATCTACATCTAATGGTCACAAATACCATCAGCTATATCTTCAAAATATGCCCCACACCTCACCAGTTCTCACCAGCTTTACAGCTACCACACTTAGTCTAATGTCTTTTCTGACTACTCTAATAGCGTCTTGGGTGTTCTTGTTTCAACCTCCCTCTCTCCCACTCCCTGCCACCACACACATATACAGTCTATTCACAGGACAGAAACCAATGCAGTTCTCTAAAACCACAAGTCAGATCATATCATTGAATGCTCAAAATCCTCTTGTTGTACTCCAGCTTACTAAAATAAAAGCCAAGATGACAACATTTTACAAAGCTGTACAGAGTCTTATCCTTCAGCACCACTCTGACCTGATCTAATTCTCTCTCCCTTGCTCATGGCACTTGAGTGATGGTGGCCTCTCTACTTTTTTATTTTTCTCACTTGTTTTAATTAGCTGTACATGACAGTAGAATGCATTTGGCACATTGATACCTTCATGTCTCCAAGCCCTTGCACCTTTTGTTCCTCATACCTAAAATATTCTTCCCCAAATAACCACATGATTCATTCTGTCCCTCAGATCAATAACTTCAAGTGCAATATTAGCAAAATGTTACCCTACTATTCCATTTAAGCTTGCAAATTTATATTTTTCCTGTTTTCCTAAACAGTTATGTCCAAAAGTTTAGGAAGATAGTTATGCATGCAAAGTGGGGATTGGGAGTAACAATCCTGTGCATCATGTCAAGAAATGAGGAGGCCAGCAGAACAGGGAACACTGGCAAGGAAACGTGAAATAGATGTCAGAGTCTAAACAGGCAAATGGAGCAGATAGAGAAGAGTCTTACAGGAGAACGAGACTGGCTGCAGAAACAGAACAGATTTAATTAAGATGGGATTCCTCTAATGTGTAAATATGTTAAGGGTAATGGCAGCCAAGCTTCTCACTGTAGGAAAGGGAAGTCATAAATATGGAAAGTAAAAACTAGAATGACCTTGTGGTGCTGGATCGGAATGGGATGCTACAGTTCTTAACACATGCTTTTGGTATACATAATTACAAAAATGGATATGTATTGGAATATGCATGTATTCATACACATTACCCCAGCTCCATCCACCAGGAAGATATGAAAGCACATGTGGAATCTCATTTTCTGTAATTCATATTAATATATCACTGAAAAATGAAATCATATCTTGAACTAAAGAGGTACCTTTTATTTGAGTTGTTAATATTTATATAAAGTTTACATTGTGTATAGAAATTATTACTTTAGCCTGAAATTGATTTTTCTAATACAATAGTTCATTTTTGTTTGTACGACTCAGCAGAATGATGTTTCTTTGGCCCTGTACCATGTTGATTTCATATCCTGGGCACAGCCAGGCTGAGGATGTCTTGAGAACAGTCATGAAAAGACAGAAAACAAATGTAATTTCTGTCTTTGGGCACTGTGTGGATGAGTCTCTGGGTGTTTATTTTATGTGACACCATTCTCATGGTGTTGCTTTCTTTTCTACTTTCTTTGAGAGAACACCTCAGAAATTCAGGCAAAACAGTTGGGCCTTATAAGGATCCTGGAATGGTGTTCTGACTAGAAGTTGAGTTTCTCTACTGAGTGTTTCTGACATCTCTCTGGCTCACTGTAGGTCACTCTTGCTCCTGCCCACCATGGATCTGAATCTCTTTGATTATATGGAGCCAGGGAACTTCTCTGACTTCCCTGCATCCTGCTAGACACGGTGCAGTGCCCTGTCATGCCCTACAAGGGAATCCTTCATGCCCTACATGCTTTCCTTCATCTACATCTTCATCTTCTTGATCGGCATGATTGGCAACACTGTGGTGGTTTGGGTGAACATCCAGGCCAAGACCACAGGCTACGACAGCCACTGCTAAATCTTGAACCTTGCCATCGTGGACCTGTGGGTGGTCCTCACCATCCCAGTCTGGGTGGTCAGTGTGGTGCAGCACAACCAGTGGCCCATGGGTGAGCTCACCTGCAAGGTCACACACCTCATCTTCTCCATCAACCTTTTGGCAGCATCTTATTTCTCACCTGCATGAGCGTGGACCACTACCTCTCCATCACCTACTTCACCAGCACCTCCAGTCACAGGAAGAAGATAGTGTGTTGCATCCTGTGTGTCCTGGTGTGGCTGCTGGCCTTCTGTGTGTCTGTGCCTGACACCTACTTCGTGAAGTCCATCACATCTGCTTCCAACAATGAGACCTACTGCTGGTCCTTCTACCCAGAGCACAGCATCAAGAAGTGGCTGATCATGGAGCTTGTCTATGTTGTCTTGGGCTTCACCATCCCCTTCTACATCATAGGTGTCTTCTACCTAATGCTCACCAGAGCCATCGTGGTGTCAGGTGACCAGGAGAAGCACAGTAGCTGAAAGATCATCTCCTAAATGGTGGTCTTCCTGGTGTGCAGGCTCCCCTACCATGTGGTGGTGCTGCTGGACATCTTCATCCTGCACTACCTCCCCTTCACCTGCCAACTGGAGAACGCCCTCTTCACGGCACTGTGTGCCACACAGTGCCTGTAATTGGTGCACGGCTGTGTCAATCCCATGCTATACAACTTCATCCACTGCAGCTGCCAATACAAGCTGATGAAGGCTTTGTCTTCAAGTACTCTGCCAAAACAGGCCTCAGCAAGGTCATTGACACCTCCAGAGTGTCAGAGACAGAGTGCTTGGTGTTGGAGCAGAACACCAAATGACTCAGTTTGCAGTGGCCAGGGACAGGGAGATTGTAAACATGACCTGGGGACACATGGATTCCAGAGGACAGCAAGGAAGCTTTGGAACTGAATGCCCAAGTGACACAAAGAAGAGAAGGTGTGATATTGTGCATCCTTCTCTCCTTCCATGCCACTGCAGCTGTTGCCCAGTTGTGCATTCTGACACTTTTGCAAAGGCAGATCTGTGTTGTGCAACCAGCGCTGTCTCAAAACCAACTTCAGGACAGGATTGCCTGTACAATAGAAGCTTCTCCGTTTCCTGAAATTCTTATATGGTGATTGTATTCAAGTTTTAAGACTTTATTTTCTCACTACTGGCACACCTTATAAATGTATTTGAACGTTAAATATATTTTAAATATCCTGAGTTGGCATTATTTAATGAGCTATAATGCTAGCATACTCAGATGGTAGTACTTGTAAGGTTAGTTTGAATTCAGTTTTGACTAAGAATAATATTGTTAGCCAAATAAAAAAAATATATATATATATATATATATATATATATATAACATATATATGCAAGTCATGGCTGAAATGTTTTATTTGCAATAGTTTTATATCTGTGTGGTGTGTTGTACCAATGCAGGATAGAACAAAATCTGCTGTGTAATGCACTCTGGGACACTAATAATATCATGGAGTTACATTTTAAACAAAAAAACTGTCACAGTCTGAAAATCTGTGCACAAAATGAACAGAGTTCTCTTAATTTTGTAAGTTATTTTTTAATAAAGAACTTTGTTTCCTAAAAGTGCATTCACACCTCATTTGTGAAAGCATGCTTGGCATTGAGACAGCATTTATGATGACAGTACATGGATATGTGGATGTATGTTGCATACACAAGCCAGCTGAATAAACATATTTGAAGAGAGAACCACCATAAAACAAAACCCAGGTGGTTAGTGTAGATGAGCAGCATAAAAGTCTAACATTCAAGCACACTAAATGTTTCTTAGAAGATTTTCAGGTGGTGGTGTGTTGGGGAGAGAGGTGGTGGGTAGTGTGCAGTGAGGTGTCTGTGGAGGCAGAAGCAGTGCAGGAAATGTGTGGCCTGAGTTTGCCTGGTCTCCTGGGCTTCCAGGGCCACTCATCACAGTCCCTCACACTGTCTCTGCTGAGGGTTGGAGGCACAATTGTTGTTTTCCCTTTCTGAGGAGACCTCTGACCAACACTTACTGTGCAGATTTTCTGTATATTCTCTACCAGTTAATTAGAGTGGTTCCCTGTTGTCTACCCCAGGTATGTCCCAAAACCTTGAGACCCAGAGGCACCCAACCCTGTGTGTATAATATGTATGTTTACTATATTTTCTCCTAGATACACAACTATGGTAAGGTTTAATTTGCTAAGTAGACACAGAGATCAACAATAATTACTGAGAATAAAACAGAATAATTATAACATTCTCTAGTAAATGTCATTTAAAACAAGAATTATGTATTTCTGGAATTTTTCATTTAGCACTTTTGGGCTGTGAGTAAGTGAAACTGCAGAAAGTGAAACTGGCTAAGGGAAGACAATTGACTGCCCTTGAGGCCAGGCAATGAGCAGATTTCTGGCTTGTGCATGGCCACAGAAGCCTGCATTGTGACCGTTGTTCAGAAGAGCACTCTCAGAATGGCTGACCTCCATATGGACCACAGGAACTGCAGGCTTCTGCAGACCTGGCTTCTGTTAGAGCTCAGAGAAAGGCCCTTTCCACCTCAGCATGGGTGAGGCCATCTGTGGGCCAGCACCAATGAGGGTCCTCTTGAGAGCCAGGTCTAGTGCTTGTTGGAAAGGCTCTGCACCTGGGCTCATAAACACTCAGCCCAGGGGTCCCTGGGGCTGCAGATGGTGCCATCTGCAGGAGGGAACCTATTCCCTTCCCAGGATGCACAGCCTGAGTTCTGAGGCCAGGGCAGTGGTTGGTTGGCTCCTGTTTACCTGACATACCCAAACCCGCAGGTGTGTGCACTCCTGCCTTGGTCCAAACAGCATAATAGCGGGACAACCTCACACAAACACTGGGATAATAGAACACTATGCTAAAACAAAAGATGAGGGAAAAATAAGGGAAGGGAATGGTGAAGTTGGGGAAATCATTACTCAGTACACATTCTGACCTTGAAAATGGATCCATGTTTACTCTGAGACTTCTAGGGTTCAAATGCATGCAAAACTCCCCAAGCAGTGAATGTAGGTGAGGAGGGAAGGAGGCAGGTATAAATCACAGTCCTCATGCTTAGTTGTGACAGAGATGGAACAAACATGCTGAACTTATTAAGTTCAGTATTGAGGTCCCTCACACTAAGGGCTGACCCCTCCTTGCTTAGGAGTTCAGGTATGCAGTAGGCAGATGCACAGTGCTGGGGGTAGGTGGGGGTCCCTGTCCACTCACAGAGGTCACCTGTGTCACTATACTTTGGGGGTTTCTGTCCCCTGCCACAAGGAATCATAGACTCCTGTCTTATAACTCTGTAGCCCAGGGTGACCACTCAGTTGCTTACCCATAGGCTGAGGTTCAGAGGGTGACAGGAGAGAGACTGTGCCAACAAAGCCCCTCCAGTCTGTGCACAACAGCATGCCCAGCCCTGAGCTACACCATTTTGTAAAGTAGGGGCAGTGTGCCTTGAGCTACCCCCTTGTGAGTGCAAGTGCTGAGAGTCCTTGTCTGGATACATGCATGATCACAAGACACTGAACATGCAGAACTGACCAGGAGGAGTGACCCCAACAGGGTGCAGTGGTGCACATCTGTACCCAAGCCACATGGGAGGCTGAGGTGAAAGGATCACAGGTTCTAGGCCAGCCTGGGCAACTTAGTGGGTTCCTGTCTCAAAAAGGAAAATAAAGATCTGAGGTGCAGCTCAGTGGTAAGTTGCCCAGCTACTGGGTTCAACCATGAGTACCACACACATAGAAATAAGAAAGAAAAGAATAACCCCTGCTGTGCAGCACAAGCATAAGGCACAAATACATGGATAAATTAATCATGTTCATAAAAATCACCACCTGTGAATATTTTAAGTTATCAGATACACATGGACACATGGGTGTATCATACCCATGGGAAACCAGGACCATAAGCCTACCAGGCACTGCAGACCACCTAATCACGCAGCCCTCTCACCTGAACACCAGGAGAGGCTCCTGAGATAGTGACAGAAAGTTGCACACTGACCCACCATCTTATCAGACTCCCCAGTGGATGCATCAGGGGTCAACAGACCAGGAACTCGGGAGACCAGCAGGTGAACCTTTGATGGGCCTTGGGACTTCAGCTAATTCACACTTCCTGCTTAACCCATCCTTGTGAAGCTGACTGCAATCAGGACCCTGGCCTTGACCCTGTGCCATGGGCTTCTTTGCTCTGTGCCCCTGAGTAACCTGCATTTATATCTGCTCCCACGTTGATCTCACTGTGAACTCTTCAAACTCTGTGGCCACTGTTAACCCTTCCTCGGCCATTTTGTGACATCTCTATCTTTGTGTGTTGTGTGGTATGTGCCTTGAGGGTTATTAGTAATTAAGATGGGAATACAGTTAAAGAACATGTGATTGTCGCATCATGACCCCTTGTGAACCCTGAGTACTCAGTGAATTAACGCCAAGGGAATTGGTATAGCTTGTGAATTTGTTGTTACATAGCAAGTACTGACGTCCCAGGACACAAGCATGTACCGCTGTGTTAATGGCACAGATCACTCACAACAGAGGGTAAAGCCTGAAAAGCACCTGGTTTAAGCAGCCTGTGAATTTTGCTTTATAGTAAGCTTCCATCTCCCATGGGGTCAAAACTTACTGTCTCTGTTGCCCCAGGCCTTTGAGACATCTCTGTGTTCTGCCACCTCCAGGGTGCAGGCTCCATCCTGGGATTTCCCAGTGACTAGGTAATACCTGATCCTTCTAGAAATTCCCTTTTCCATCCTGTCTGGGACTCCGAGACTTGCTGATGGATCTCAGGTTATCTGTACCACAAAGCTTTACTCTGAATTAGACTGCAACATCTGTCCTTGGAGTAATGTCAGAGACAGGAGATGCAGGTGAGTGGATGTAGAAGATACAGCAGGGAGAAGATTCATCCTCCAAGATGGAATTGGACCTACATTATACCCCAGATGTGGACATGGAGGCAGTGGAAGAAGTCATGCCAGGTGCAGATCCAGTGGGAGGAGCCTGGGTAGAACTCTGGCCTCCTGGGGATCCAGAGACCAGAGAATCTGAAATTCTTCTGTTGTAGGTTCAACATTTTTGATGTCCAGGTCTTTAAAAATACCAGTCTTTCAAGGTGTCAAGAAAGTTATTACCACCTCAGCCACTGATGACCTCTGGAAACCCAGGTATGGGTGGACAACAGAGCTGGGAAGAAAGGTGCCTTGGTTACCTGGGAGCTTGCTGGAACCACCCTTGTCCTCAAGCGAGGAAAAGTCTCCACACTCACCATTCTCTCCTTGTTGGATGAAGCATCAGAGATCCCCATTGTGACTTTTTCTTGGGAGTCAGTATCAAATGCTTTCCATCTAGATCCACGTGTAACTGACTTGTTTTGATCATACCCTGGGCTTTCTCAAGTGAAGAAGGAAAGTGAGGCACTGAGAATGCTGGATGTGAAACTCCTTAGGCACCAAGGAACCTGTTGTTGTCTGTTCCAGAGCTCTAGGTTCCTTGAGGTCTCCCATGTCTGCTCATCCAGGAACGAGGAATGAGAACACTTGGACATGTGGGTTCATCTCTGGCAGAACATCAAGTTATTGTCAATGCACCTGGAGGCTTCTTTGATCTCCAGGAGGCAGCACCTCAGGGGTCTGGTAGAGTCTACATTCCGTAAGGCTTGGGACTCTGCCACAGTCAGGAGAGTCAGAGGTACAGCCCAAAGTTATCACCACCTACTCTTCTGGGGGAAGGGGAAGCTTTCCCTTTACAAAACATTAATTTCCTTGCTGTGGAGTCAGATGAAGATGGTCTAGCTTCATAGGGTTGTGACTCAGTCCCTGCAAAGTATTTTACATTGTGCCTGTGGCACATACCATCCCTACTTAGGCAGCATGCTCTGTCTGCATTCTCTGGGCATTGTCTGAATTTTTCTTCACAGCAGTGCATTCCACAGTCACAGGGAGAAGCATCCACCTGTGAGCAGTGATATTCATAGATTAGTGTAATATTCATAGATTAGTGTGAGTGAATGGGAATGGAAAATTTTAATCACACAATGGCTTTCAGTTCTTTCCAGTTGCAGAATGTCCCCATCCCACTGTACATAGGTTTCTGAAAGGCACAGGCGGTCTCTTTGAGCCTGAGATCTCCTGATTCTATGCATTGGCACAGGCTGCAGACTCATTTGGCCTGCCAGTCTCTGCAGTAAGAGAGACAGAGGTCAAATTCTAAAGGCCGGAATCTCATGGCCATACCTAACCAGTCAAGACTCAGTGTCTCCTTATATTGTCCCTCTCCTCAACCCAGTTTTTACAGGAGTTTTGAATTATGTACCACATAGCAAACACAGATCTCCTGACCCTGTCACCCACTTGAAGTCTGGCCATAACCCACCTGGTCTGTACACTTAGTTATTGAAGACTTGACTCACTCTCCTCATGCTGTCCTTGAGCATTGGAATAATCTAGAACTGTCCTTAGCTCTTGTGGTTAGACGTGGAGGTGCAGTGGTGGAAGGGCCCAGCTACTGTGCATCATTGCAGGGCCAACTTCAGGGCATAAGTCCTGCTCCAAGTCTCCAGTTGGATCTCAGCCCCCTCACTTCCCCTCTCCTGTCCTGCGTCCCACACTCTCTGACCCAGGATAAGAGAATTGATGTGTGCCTATTTGGGTTGCTATAACTGTCACAGACTGGGTGGCATTTGCATCAGAAATATATTCCCACAGTCCTAGAGACTGAAAAGTCCAGGGTCTTCTGGCAAAACAGGTTTTACCCCAGGCCTCCTATCTTGGCCTGCAGGTGGCCACTGGCTCTGGGTGTGCTCACATAGTTTCTGAGTCTCTTCTTCAACAGACACTAATCCTGCCACATCAGTACCCTGCCCCCATGATTTCACTGAACCCTAATTATTTTCTCAGGTATTTAGATCTCTACTGTCAGGTCAGCCATAGTGGTGGGATATTGGGAGGTGAGACAGTTATTTCTCCTATGTAAAGGTTCATAATCCTTTACACTGAACTTTCTGCTTTGTGTCTGTATCTTGTGGGGACCCTTCTGATACTGCAGTTGGGCAGGGACAAGCCAGTGAGTCCACCTGTGTCTAACAGGAGTCTTCCCTGCTTGGTCCACCATGGACCCCACCACCTACCCCCTAGCTATCCCTCACCTCCTCTTTTTCTGAGATTCCTCTGCTTTCCCTGCCATATCTCTGTCCCTGACCTACTCTTCACACAGTATCCTGGTGCATTTCCCAGGGTGTGGTCCCTCCTGCTGGGCCAGGACTCTTCCTGTGCTTGGCAGGCAGGGTCACAGCCCAATGGCATGAAGAGCTCACAGCCATGACTCTATCATGGAGCTCATCTCCTGGCCCTCGAAGGAAGACACAGGAAAAGGAACAGAGAGAGCTGCTCCTGCAGTTTAGTAGTCATGGTGATGATGAAAGCAAACCACCTTGAGAGCTGCCTCTGGCTGCTTCACATGAATATGTGTTTGTGTGTGTGCTGAGTATGTGCAGTGTGCATGTCTGTGGTGTATGCTGTGTGTGATGTGCATGAATATGGTGTGTGAAAATTATGTATGCTGTGTGCATTTTGTGGTATGTGTGTTGTGTGCTTATGTGTGCATGGATGTGATGTGTACATAGTATATGCTGTGTTCTGTGTGATGTGTGGTACATATGTGGTGGTGTGTTTAGTGTGTGTATGGCATGTACATTTTTCTCATGTATGATATGTACTATGCAAATGTGGTGTTATATCTGTTTTGTTTGTAGTATGTGGTGTAATATATATGTGTAGTTTGCTTGGTGTGTACTGTATGCATGTGGTATATGTAGTGCATAATATGCATGTAGTGTGCTGCATAAGTGGAGTGTTTATGGTGTGTCATGAGTTTTTCTGTCATATTTGGACATAAGAGGCATGTCATTTGTGTAGCATGTGTTCAACATATTTGAACAGTATGTTGCATATGTGTAGTATGAATGGTGTGACTTGTGCGTTGTCATGTGATGTGCATAGTGTGTTTGTGGTGCATTGCATGTATACACATGTAGTATGTGTATGATATGTTGCATAGTTGTAGTGTGCATGGTGGATGTGTTTGTATTTTTTGTGTTGTATGTGCTATATTACATGTTTATTGTGTGTGGTGTGTATGTGGTGTGTGGTGTATTATATGTGGGTACTATGTGCGATGTCTGATTTTCTTGTCTGTGGTATGTGCTTTGTTATTTGTGTGGTATGCATGTGGCCTGTCATATACATGTAGTGTGAATGGTCTCAGTTTTGCATTGTTTTTGCTGTGTGTAGTGTGAGTTGTGTGTTGATCCTGTCATATATGGTGTGAGTTGTGTTGTTCCTGTTGTATGTGGTGTGAGTTGTGTGTTTTGTCTGGAGGGTGAGAGCCAACCTGGTGGCCTTGTGTTCCTGCCCAGCTCCCACTCTCTGTGGTTCGCCCAGGCACCCCTTAACTCACACTGTTCCCTCTGGCACCAGGGCCTGATGCCTCCTGGCAGTTCTGGACCTGCCTCACAGTCAGCAAGAAATGCTGATGCCATACTGCTGATGGTGTCCTGACTGTGACCTCCTATCCCACCACCAGCATCTCAGGGGACCTTTGTGGTATATCCAACCTCCAGCTCCCTGCTGGAACCTGTACAGACACATGGCTTCAGTACCTCTTCCTACAGGGCAATCTCTGCAGGCTGTTTAGTACCTCCAAAATCAGCCTCCTCACAGCCATGCAGTAGTGGATGTCATTCCAGAACTGCACCAGCTCCTTGCTTCTTCCTGGCAACTGGCAACTCTGGAAGAACATGCTGAGACCTGGCTGCCTTAGCAACACTGGCTATTATCCCCCAAAACCAACCTTGGGGTAAGTAGTTAAAGATTGTAAGGAGGGATTAGGTGTGGGTTTGAGTCAAATTATCAGCAAATCTGCAGTGTGTTGAAGCAGGGCAGTGGCTACGCTGCCAACTAAGCTGTAAACAATGACCCTGCAAAACAGGCAGTTCTCAAACTGTACCAAGTGCCTCAGCTTTGCCACCAAGGGATCAGGCCCAAAAACCCACCTTGACTCCTTTTGACCATCCCAACAAAGCATGGTTCTCAGTTGCACAGGTGAAGAATAGAAGGCCTGGAGAGGCCCAGCAATCCAACTTTGGGTGCACAGCAAAGGTGACATCACAGTCAGGACCACAGTGTACTTACCCCAGGGACCAGTGTTTGAAAAACACCTTAAGTGAACAAACATCATCTCTTACTCAGCAAGACTAGGCCCTCAGGTGTGAGGCATGTTCTGAACTCAGTGGGATAAACGGGTCTTTGTCTGTGTTCAGTGACAGCCCACTCTTCCCCAGAATTAAACTAGTGACAAGCTCCAGAAGGTGGAAAAAAGCAAGAACACTGTGTGTACACTATTAATCGAATGACTTTTTCTAACATTTTAATCATGAGAGCATTAAGCAAATGATCTAATTATGTGCAATTAATACTAAAGCTGATTTAAGAATAAATTCTTCAAGTCTGCCTTTGTAATCTCCATTTCTTCTGTCTTTGCTTCATGGGTTTATTGTTTCATTTGTACTGTTGGTGCATATGCTAAGTAAACATATTTTTTTGAAGTAATATAATGTAAGGACTTAAAATAAGAAACTGGAAACTACCAGCAATGTAAAAACATTAGCTGAAATGCACAGAATCTTTTAAAAGTTGACATTATGAGCTGAGGTATAGCTCATTGGTAAGTTACTTAGCATGCATGCAGCACTGGGTCCACTCCCAAGCAAAAAAAAAAAAAAAAAAATGAAAAATGATAAATCATGCAATGTGATTTCTACCATCATGACATTTGGCATAAACCTTGCCAAAATTCCATAATAGGTTTTTGAAAGTTAAAGACTGATTACGACAATATTTTCTCCAGTTTACACTTTTAAGTTTATTTTTCCTTCAAAATTTAAAAAAGTAATAGTGAGATTTTTAATTTCCCTAACATTTGGATTATTTTTGTAAGATTTGAATGTTGTTAAACTTTTATATTCTTTGCTAAAATATTGCTAATTTTGAAAAGGGAAAAATCTTCAAAACCATATTATGGTTCTCAAACATTCTGAAAATCAGCAGTTTTATTTTAAATATTAATAACTTCTTGAGCATGCAAGTAAGTTGTAAACATCAAAGGTATATCACTGAACCATAATTATATTTAAATCAATAAAATTTTAAGTTAGATACCAAAATCACCATTAAAAGAAGAAACTTCAATAAGTTGACAAGTTTAAAATAATGATTCATAATCCAGGAACACAAAGCAGAAGAGAAGGGGCACAAGATGAGGCAGCACTTAGAGACAGAAAAGATATGCACGGTACAGTAAGACCACAACAGGTTACAAAGTTAATTTGCAGGTTGCCAATTTTGTTTGTCTCATTAGGTCAGTTGAGACCTTGCTGCTGTGATTGGCTGGGGTTCTCTGTTAGTTACAATAGAACTCTCTTAGCTAGGCTTTCAGTACTACAATAAATTGCAAATGGATGTTACTTTCACAATAACATTGGGGTGGGAGAGTCAGAGAAAGAGGAGTGTGCCCAGAAGACATGGAGCCATACTAATCATTCAAGACTCTCTGTTTCCACATGCAATTGTAAACAATAACTCAGGACATTTTGCATAAGGGAGTAGGACCAGAAGGTGCCTCTGGCTGAAGGTGACCTACCACCAACACCCTGCCAGCTTTGTGGAGTTGAAAAAATGTCTGCTCGTATGCAAAACATCATCCTCTAGGGAATGATGGGCTAGGTGCACATGACTTCATCACACATATCAGCTGCAACCAAACTGAGCAGATTTATCAGGTGCTACAACCATGGACTTAGCTCCAGCCCTGGGATGGTGAGAGAAGTCAGTTCTGCTTTCCTTAGTTTGAAATTGCCCTCCTGATTTTGCTTGAATAAGTGTTCAGATATTTATGTCTCTCAAGGGTTTAGCGGGTAGGTAGTTCTCCATATATGCGTTTCCACATCCTCATATTCAACCAACCTTAGCTGAAAAACACTTATAAATGATTCCATCTGTACTAAATAAACAGGAACATGTTTTGATTTTTACTGCCTTGTTACAAAGTGTTAAAGTTCTACTCAGTATTCCATTTAATGTCCAGATGGTATTTTAAGTGCAAGTGTGTGCATGCATTATGTGTAAATTCTATACCATTTCCTAGGAATGACTTAAGCATTCTTGGATTTTGGTATTTATGGGGTTCCTGGAACCCATCCAGTCCAGCAGTTAAAAGATTTCTGTGATAATGGGCCTCTGCAAAACTTAGATGTACTCTGGTCCAGGCTACACCCTTAGAGCGATGGCATTGTCTCTTGCCACACACTTGATATAGAAGGAAGTCATCTAAGGGAGCAGAGCTGGAATCCATTCAAAGTGCCTGCTAGAGGCAGGCATGGGATGGGGATTCTGTTTTACACACTGGTTAGAAAGGGTAAACCTCCCTTGATTGGAATGAAGCCTTGACATGCTGGTAGTTAAAATTCTGGGAATGGACATGAAGTCAGGAAGTCCTCTGACCCTACCTGTCTACTTTCTATGAAATCATCATCTATGATAAAGGGGCATGGCTCCTCCCTTCACTCCCCCCCTCCCTTCATTATGCAGGGGTCCTTCATTATTGTCTGACCTTCTTTTCAGAGGTGCTGCTTTATTTCCACAGCAGCCTGTGGTTGTTGGGTTGTTAGCAAGGGATTGAAGGTCTGAGCATCATAGTGTGGGGGCCACCTCTGCAGGCTTGTGTGCATGCAGGTGTGGGCATTCCTTGGTCCCCAATTCTGCTGCCAACTCTGTCCACCAAGAATACCAGACTTTCCACATGGATAGTGGTTGGGTGGATCACTCTGGATGGCTGAGAAAGTCAACCCCAGAGAACAAGTTGTGACTCTGTGTGAGTGTGGATCTGTGCAGAAACTGGGGCAGTCCAGGGAGAGCATGGGCATTAGGTATGGATGGGGGGAGTTTTGGGGGTGGGGCTTCTTCTCTAAAGACTCTTGCCAGCCAGTCTCCCTATAAACTCAACCCGTTTCAAAGTTTATATCAGGGACTTGAGAGGAAAGGGGTGAATTTTCAGGGCCCGGGACCATAAATGTACCTTAAGTTCATGCTGAGGATCAAGTAGGTACTGGATCTGCCTCTCCTCCCACCCCCCACACTTGTGGTCGCTTTCAATGTCCACAGCTGCTATTGGCCAGCAGTGCTGATTGTTCTCTTTTGTTCTACTTATTTAAGTTGTAGTGAAAGGAAGATGAGCAGCACATTTCTACCATTTTCACCTGGCTCTTTCTTTTGATGTCTTTTTCTTCTCTTGTGAAAGGCACCTTGCATGCTGCTGTTTTTCATCTCTAAGCCTCCTGGATGAGACTGACTTGTATACCCCATCCATGAGGATGAAACTGCATTAAATTTCTCTGCCAGGGTTGCTTTCTGAACTCCCACCCTGCATATCCATCCAAGAAATAATGCCTGTACTGTTTCCCAGAGCACACAAATTTACCACACCCAGAACTAATCTCTTCTTTATCCCTCTGCCCTTCACCCCATTCCTGCTCAGCAAATGGTGCCACCAACTACCCACTTATCTGCTGAGAAATGTGAAAACCATCTTTGAACTACTGTTGCCCAATAATCCATGTTAGACCCCCACAAGACTAAATACTCTGGCTATGAATGTCCTACACACCACCTTGAGACTGAGCATTGATGATCTCTGTCAGTCACATGGGAGCTCACCCACGTGTGAAGTTCTATGCTAGACCATTCACTTCACATTAACTTAGTATTGTTCACCCTGTGCTCAGGGCCATCTAGTTTTGTCCCAAAGCTGGAGCACTGTAAAAGAAGCAAATGTTTTATACTGAGGCAGTTGCAGATGCCCTTTACCAGCGTTCCCATGTGACCTGATCTGAAATTCTCTGTTGTGACCTCATCAACTGCTGACAGCAGAAGAGTCAGGGTGCAGAAGGCCTCCAGTGCTGAAAGCCCCTCCAGTCTTTCTTTCTTCACCTCTGCCCCACCGAAGCCCTGCCAAACCCTTAATCCCTGACAGCCCTGACCTGTCCTCTATGTCTGTAACCTGGTAATCACACCTGTGCTGCTTTGTTGAACTCAGGTATTGTGCTACCTTTTGGATATTTTCGATTTGGGTCTCTATGAACTTGTCCAAGTTATTGTGTGTCAACAGTTCATTTTCTCTTTCTAAAGTGGTATCCAGGTCCATGGCTGTACCAGTCTTATGGTTTGACAATTTGCCCACTTGTATTTCAATAATTCTTATGGCTAAGAGAATTGTACACCTTGATTGCATAGTACACTCAAATATGTTGCTGTTTTCTTTAAGAACACTTTGCTTTTATTTTATGTTGATTTTTAAGAATATGTCATGCACTCAAGATAGTAATCCTTTGCTCAAAGTATGGTTAACAATTTTTTTTTTTTTGGTGGTGAATACTGGGGATTGAAAGCAAGGCATTTTACAAATAGTCTACATCCCCAGTTATTTGTATTTTATTTTTATTTTTAAGATGGGGTCTCACTAAGTTGCTGAGAGTGTCCTCAAATTGAGGCTGAAGTAGTCCTCCTGTCTCAGCCTCCCATGTTTTTGGGCTGACAGGCATGGGCACCACACACAGCTTACATTTTCATTCAGTCTGTTACTTGTATTTTTATCCACTGAACAAGAGCTTTCACTGAGCAGGAGCTTACAAATTTTTCAATCTTTCCTTTCTTAGATTGCACTTTATTGTCCAATCCTGGAATTCTTTGCTTAACCCTAAATTCTGAGGGTTTTTCATTTTGTTTAGTTCTGTTTTAATAAATGGTATTGTTTGGATCTACAATATCCTCCAAACAGGTGTCTGTGCTGCAGTGTTCAGAGGTGAAGAGATTACAAGGGCTCTAACCTCATCAGTGGGCTAACCCACATAATGGTTAATAATTTGCAGGGAGCAGGCTGAGTTATAGCTCAGTGGTAGAGCATCTACACAGTATGAGTAAGGCCTTGGATTCCAACCCCACTGTGCACAAAAAATATAAATTAAATTAATGATTTGAGGGGTCTTACTGGGAGGTGTTGAAAATGAGAAGCAAGTCGGGTTTGACTAGGGGAAATGGGTTCCAGGGTGTGACTTGGGGGACTGTAAGTTCCCTTACTGCCTATCTGTGTCTCTGTCCATGATTTCTGGTTGCCAAAGCTGAGCACCTTTTCACTTTCCTGCCCATTCTCTATGAGGTTTCTACAGGAAAGTTGGCTGATCACACTCTTGATACTATGAGTCAAATAAATCCTGGCTGCTCTGAGATGTCCTTGTCAGGTGTATTGGTCACAGTGTGGGGGAGATGACCAACACACTGTGCATCTTATAGGGATGTATTTTCCCTCAGGTCCATGACCCACTCTAAGTTTTGTATAAGATTTGAGACAGTTCATTTCCTTTTTCCAGTGGATGTTACCTGCTGTCCCTGCACCATTGTGGACCAAGCTCCCCTTCTGTCACTGAATTTCTCCCTTGTTTTTGTGCAGGGTCAGCTGGCCCATTTCTCTGGCCCCCTCCTGGGGTTCATTTCCAAACTGTTGACCCTGTGTCTCTCCCTCTGTTTGCCTCACCATTGGTCTTTCTGTGGTCATGCAATGAGTCTGGAAGTCTGGTGGACCATTCTCCACAAGCTCATTCTCATTTTCAAAATATTTTAGCTGTTACTGTTCCTCTATATTTCAATACATGTTGACAGTGACCTTGCTTGTGTCTAAGAAAGTCTTGATGTGATATTGAAAAGCATTTCCTTGCTCCATATTTCCTGTTCCTAAGTTTTTTACTGAAATGAAATGGTTCTGTTGCTTTTGCCTTAGTCATCAAACTAGAGTTATGAGCTTTGAGAGGAGAGCCTGTTTTATCAACATATGCTTCTTTTTAATGGGTGTTTTCTTTATGCTGATGTCACCTAGACCCTCTTCTCATCATTCATTTCTGGACAGATACTTTCTATGGCCCTTGCACAGGGCAGGTTTGCTGGCAGCATGTCCTCTATTTGCCTTCAATGGAAAGTGTTGCCCTTACCTTTTTATTCTGAAGGGTGTTGCCCCTGGATGGAGAATTTTGAGAGGTCTTATAGTTTTGCACCTGAAAAATTTGTACCACCTTCCTCTGGCCTTCATCTTTGTGATGAAAAACTTATTGGCATTCAAAGGACTGATAGTGGGGAAAACCCTTGAGGTTTTGCTGTGAAGAGGAATAGATAAACTGGTCCATAGCTGGATAGGACCGTTTTATCAAGTCAAGCCTCTGGTGTGTTTTTCTACAGTAAGAGATGTTTGGTGCCATGAGTAGTCTACAGGTTCTACACTCCCCAACTGTAACTTAGTGATCTGTGAGAAATTTTGAAATGCCTGGCATGGTGGGCACAACTATCATACCAGCCATTCAGAAGTCTGAGCCAGGAAGATCAAAAGCTCCAGGCCAGCCTGTGCAACTAATGGAAACCTCATCTGAAAATCAATTGTAGGACAAATACCTTTGAAGTAATAAGTAAATTTCTTACCTTCTCTACTCTTTCTTGTGTGATTCAGGCTTGGAAGAAATGCTGGTTCATCCTGTGAAGCAGGCAGTGTTGTGGTGACCCAGGTGTCCTGGAATACTACAAACATGACCAGTCCAAGAAGCTCTTATGGATCATCATCCTGTGCCTCTGTGATCAGGTGGACACAAATGTGACACTTCACAAGAAGTGTCTACCATTTGGCTTTGTGTTCCTCATCAAGACCAGTATGCACACCTTTTACCTGGTGGCAGAGACAAAGGAGGACAGGCAGAAGTGTGTGCAGAGTTTCTGCCAGGTCTGCAGCTTCCAGCAGGAAGTGGTGAGCACAGGTACATAGACAACAGCATTCTCTGGGGACTGAGGTGACCATTGGATGTCCTTTGTAGGTAAAGTCAGTGCCAGTCATGGCCAGATGTCAGGAGGACCCCTGGCCCTTCCTGTGCTCAAATTGGAATCCAAGAAATGTGGGTTATGATGAAGCAAAAGGTGCTCTGTGACCTAATATCATGCACCCCGACTCCTCCTTCTTCTACCATTTTGCCACCTTGTCCCTCCCTCAGCTCACACATGCCAACTCTCTACCATTCTCAGGGGAGACCTCTTGGGTCCTCCTCTATCCAGTCTCTTCAGGTAGACTGGCCCTCAATCCTCTGTGATTATTTTTCATGAAAAATCCAGAGCTCCTCCACATCCACCTCAGAAAAGACAGGTCAAGGGGGAGTGCTAATTTACTTTTTTTATTATTTTTTTATTATTCTAATTATTTGTATGTGACAGTAGAATACATTTATATATTTTATTAAATCATACATAAATGGAGCTTAATTTCTCATTTTTCTGGTTGTACATATTGTAGCATCACATAAGTCATGCAGTTATATATGTATATGAGGTAATATTGTCTGTTTCACCCTACTGTCCTTCCTGCCCTCATATCCCTTCCCCTTCCTTCAATTCCTTCTATTTAATATGAAGTAACTCTATTCTTCCCTAGCACCCTGCTCTCTTATTGTGAATTAGCATCCACATATCAGAGAAAATATTTGAACTTTGCTTTTTTGGGTTTGGCTTATTTTGTTTTTCATGATATTCTCTAAGTCCATCCATTTTTTATCAAAGGCCATAATTTCATTCTTCTTTAAAACTGAATAATACTCCATTGTGTGTGTGTGTGTGTTTGATATTTTCTTTTTTCATTCATCCATGGAAGGGCACCTACGTTGCTTCCATAATTTAACTATTGTGAATTGAGTTCCTATAAACACTGATGTGGGTGCATCTGTGTAGTATGCTGATTTAAAATCATTTGGGTATAAAAGAAGGAGTGGGATAGCTGGATAAAATTTTGGTTCCATTCTAAGTTTTCTGAGAAATCCCCATACTGCTTTCTATAATTGTTGAACCAGTTTGCATTCCCAGCAACAATGTATAAGTGTACTTTATTCCCCACATCCTCACCAATATTTATTGTTACTTGTGTTCTGGATAATTGCCATTCTGATTTGAATGAGGTGAAATCTTAGAATAGTTTTGATTTGCATTCCTCTTATTGCTAGAGTTGTTGAACTTTTTTTCCATATATTTATTGATTGATTCTAAAGATTAATACTTTATCTGAGGTGCATGTGGTAACAATTTTCTCCCAGGTTGTAGACTCTCTTTATATTATGATTGTTTCTTTTGCTAAAAAAAAAACTTTTTAGTTTGAGTCCATCCCATAATTGATTATTGATTTAACTTCTTGTACTTTAGGGGTCTTATTAAGAAGTCAGATCCCAGGCTAACAGTGAAGATTTGGGCCTACTTTTTCTTCTAGTAGGTACAGGGTCTCTGTTCTAATGTGTAAGTTTATAATCTACTTTGAGCAGTTTTTTTTGTGTGTTCAGAGTTAGAGATAAAGGTATATATTTGTTTTTGATAAAATAAGAAACCCTGAGTAGCCAAAGCCATCCTTAGCAAGAAAAGTGAAGCAGGAGGCATGACAATACCAGATCTCAAATTCTTCTACAGAGCTATAGTAATAAAAACAGCCTTGTATTTGCACCAAAACAGACATTTAGACCAGTGATACAGATAGAACACCCAGAGACACACCCACATAAATACAGTTATTGCATACTACACAAAGCCACCAAAAACATTAACTAGAGAAAAGACAGTGTATTCAACAGTAGTGCTGGGGAAAATGGGAAGCCACATGTAACAAAATGAAATTAAACTTTTAGCTCTCACCCTGCTTTTGGGTTTTGATTACAAAATTCTCTTTGGTGTAGTCAAACAGTCTGGACTTCATGATGACATTAGTATAGTTGTGTGAATGTACTAAAACCAATAGGAATTAGCATTTTGAAATGTTGGCATTGACAGCATGCAAAGTATTTCTCAATTTTTTTTAAAAAAGAAATTCCTTGGGTTAAGGGGTACCAACCAGGTTCAGGTCCCTTGTACTTGGGAACAGCTGTGTGGGCTGTGCCCTGGGCTGTCACACAGACCCAGAAGGGCTGTGCTCATGCCAGCGCTTGTTGCTGTGGTCCTGAGGTCCTGTAACTTTTGAACAGAGGGCACTGTGTTTTGATATTACACCTGAAAGAAGCTCATGGAGGCACAGTCCAAAGCAAATCACCAAGAAGTCCCATTTTATTTTAAAAATTCACACACTTATATAGGGCCAGGAAGAGGCTGATTAGTTGGGGCATGAAACAATGTGAGAATTGATTGGGTGAGCTTTGTTGCTGGGGTACAGGGTGATGGTTGATTGGGTGAGCCTTGTTGCTAGGGGTCTGGGCAGGGTTTTGAGCACCGATTGGGTGCAAGTTTGTGCTGGCGGGAAGAAGTTATGAGGAGTAAAATCAGGAAGAGAAGTTTGGCCAGCGCCATGTTGGTACCTAAGGGGGGGTGACCTTATATTCCTCCCTTTCTTGTTTTATATTGGAAGGGGGCTTCATTCAGTCTGGCTACTACCTGCTGAATGGGAGTGGAGTCAGGGACAGGGTGGGGGAATAAGAGGAACATGGTCAAGAAGCCCCATAACACAAGGCTGAAAAAGGAAAGGTTTCTTGGGGGTGAGGTAGGTGAATGTCCCTTGTAGCAGGCTCAGGTAGAATGAGCCAGGCATCCTGATGGAGGGCTGCTAGGAAGGAGGCCCATAGGTTGGTTTCAGCACCCTCAACAGGCTTATCTGTTGCCAGTAGCTGATAATTCCTGAGAAGCTGGTTAAAAGCCTGGTTAGAGATTTTACCCTCTTGGATCTGAAGGAACTTAACAATAAAGGATAGAATGAGACAGGTGAGAAAAATGATGGATAATGGTCCTAGAATGGGCCATACCCATGTTAGAAGGGGACACTGGAACCACAAGGAGAATGGGGAATTGGGGGGGGGATCTTTGTAGGTCTGCTGCCAAATTACATAATTTGATGATATTCTGTTCCACTAGGCTGGATTCATTAATATAATAGCAATATTCTTATTGAAGGAATACACAGGTTCCCCCTTTTTTGGCTGTAAGGAGGTCCAGAGCCCAGTGATTCTGGAGAGTCACCTGGGCCAGGGAGGTTACCTGCTTTTGCAGAGAGGTGAGGGAGGAGGCAGTAGAGGAGAGGGCGTTCTCCAGCTGGGTGTTGATATCCTCAATGACCCATAAGGAGTGGACAAGGGCACCTCTTGATAGACCTGTCCCAGCAAGGGAAGTGGTCAATGAAACACCAACCAGTATGTGTAGGAAAGCTACGTGTTTAGCACATGAGGGTGGGGACATAAGGAACCAAAGTTCTGAGCTCCTATAAAGGGTTAACTGTGGAATAATTGTAACAAGGACACAAGAGGAGGTTAAGTTTTTAAAGATGACATTTGTGAGGCTTCCCTTACACCAAAAGAAATGTCTGGGTTGGGCATAAGTAGTATTGTTAAGAGTGATGTTAATGGCACAGGCCATGGAAGGAGCAGCTAGGGTTTGGGTTCTGTAGATGCAGGTTTGGGGAGGGAGTGGGAGGTGATGTCCTCAAGTTTCCTCAGGGGATATGAGGAAAATGTTTTATGGAAGACTCCTGAGAAAGGAATGTGTAGCTTGTAGAGTTTAGGGGAACTGCAGCTAGCAGAGGTCAGTTTAGAGAAGTGCAAAGAAAACAATCAGCAGGGCTAATAGTTGGAAAGGTGTGATTGAGAAGGCCAATGGTATCTTTTAGTATCTGAAGTCAGGAGTAAAATGAGCCAGAGGAATTTTGTCAGGCCTGCATGATGATTTTTTTTGAATGCTTGATGTCAGAGGATACCTGAGACACCTGGGTGCCTATGGAGACATATTCCTGAGGTATGTGAAGGGATCCACAGGGAGTGAATGAATATCCATTACAGTAAATGAAAGCAGTTACTCCTGACGCCCACCGAGGATTCCATGAGACCTTGATGGTGAGATTGTAGGTGTGGGCATTGCTAACATAGGAAAAGATGTCTATGTTCAGCTGTCCCAAAAAGGCATCATGAACTCTGCAAGACCAATATGGACAGCCTCCGTAGGTGTCAGACCATCATTTGCAGTAATCTTGGGTTTGATCATATAAAAAACAAAGGTAGGGGTAAATAGCCTGTTGAAATATCTTGGTGGGCAGGAGAAATGAGATATGAATAATGCCAGAGCAACCCATCCAGGGACAGTCAGCTGTTGCTGCCAGAGAGGTGGTCTTGGTGTTCTTTTCTGTGTATGTTTGCTTCACCTTAAATCTCCACATGAAAGGTGTGGAGGTTATTAAGAGGGGCATAAAGATAAGGGGTAGGAGGATACGAGTTAGGGCTGGACTAACATGGATCATGTTCAGGAACTGGCTCAAAAAGGGAGATGCGGAAAAAATGAAACTTTAAGGGGTTATGAGGAGAGGTAGAGCAAGAGTATTTCATTTGAGGTCTGCAGGAAGATGTCACCAAAGACTTCAGGTGAGTTTCTTCAGGGCCCGAGAAACTGGAGACTGGTTTTAGCCTGGAAATATGAATCCATGAGTAAGCCAATTGTTAGGAAGGGCCAGCTTGGCAGCTATCGGAGTACACAAGATCAACAACCTTGGGACCTCCCATTTTGGTTTGAGGGTGTCTCTCTCTCCCGGGGGACAATAGTACACAAACTGACCAGGTGTTAGAGGGAGGGAGTTCTGGGAGAGGTCAGGGTCAGGGAGAAACCAGTCTTGGTGCTTCCATAATTCAGTTCAGAGTTGGAAGAGAAGGGGTAGGACATAGTTCTCAGGAAGGGGCCAGGCTTTTGGTGAGATGCCAGGGGGAAGAAGGGGGTGGACATACATAATCTCAAAGGGGAAAGGAGTGAGAGTTTTTTTGGCAGAGCCCACAGGTGGAGAAGGGCCAGAGTAAGTAGTTTTAACCAAACCATACTTAATTCCATGGTGAACTTTGTAAGGATATCTTTGAGAGTTCAGTTTGTTCTTTCAACTTTCCCTTATGCTTGTGGGTGATAAGGACAATGGAAATGCCAAGGAGAGGACAGAGCCTGAGTGAGAGACTGGGTGATCTGTGAGGTGAACTATGGGCCATTGTTGGACTGGATCAAGGTGGGCATTCCAAATTGAGGAATGATTTGAGTCATCAGAATGGAGGCTACTGTAGAGGCTCTTTTGTTGGATGTGGGAAAGGCCTCGACCCAGCCAGAGAAGGTGTCTACTAGGACCAGCAGATATTTTATGTGTTTAACCCTGGACATGTTGGTAAAATCAATTTGCCAGTCTGCCACAGGGGTGTGCCCGCAGGCTTGGTGAGAGGGAAAATGTTTGGGCTGCAAGTGTGTGTTGGTGTTGGTTTGCTGGCAGATGTGGCATGTAGAGGATATGTGTTGTAAGAGGGCTTTGTCATCTGCAGAGAGGGAGAGGAAAGATTGGAGGAAGGTTGCCAGGCTTTGGAGGCTAGAGTGGAACAGGGAATGAAGGAAGTGAAAAAGGTGTTTATGGCCTTCCTCGTACATATTGCCGGAGAGGGTGAGCATGAGCACAGTGGAGGGGCCCAGTGTTTTGAGGGCGGCTGCCCATGTCACTTGGTTAGCCCTACAGTTTCTGTCTGTGATGGGAGAAAAGTCAGATTGATGTGCCTTGCAATGAGTGACTCCAAGCCTGGAGGGCAACTGTGCAGCCCTGAGTAGGTGAGAAATAAGTTTGGCATTGGTAACAGAAGTGCCCTTGGATGTTAGCAGTCCTCTTTCCTTCCATATGGCAGCATGGGACAGCAAAGTGTGAAAAACATACTTAGAATCTGTGTAGAGGGATAGAGCTTTCCCTGCTGCCAATTAACAGGCTCAAATAGCTGCCAGAAGTTCAGCCTTTTGGTTAGTAGTGTTTGGTGGAAGAGGGTTGGCTTCTATTGTTGAATGGGAGACGACAGCATATCCCACTCTCCGTGTGCCATCGTGCATGAATGAACTACCATCCATAAACCAAATAAGGTCAGGATGTGGCAAAGGGCCTTCAGAGATTGAAGTGGAACAGGGTAAAAAGTTTTCTAAGGTTTCTGTACAACTGTGTATGGGGAAATCAGCTGGGGGAGGGGAGGTCAGGAGCAGAGAGGCAGGGTTTAATGGAGGGCAAGGTTTAAAGGATACCGCCAGATTCTGGAGAAAAGACACAAGTAAGGAAAGCACCCTAGAGGGAGGAAGTGACTGGAATCCATTGTAGGTTAGCAGATCCTTCAGGTGGTGTGGTAAAAGAATGGTAAGAGGGGATCCAAAGGTCAGCTTATGAGCTTCCTTCTGGAGGACCTGACTGGCAGCTAGGCCTCACAGGCAAGGTGCCCACCCTTTAATGGTAGTATCTAGCTGTTTAGAAAGATAAGTTACTGGAGCAAAAGTAGGGCCGTACTCTTGTCCTAAGACCCCCAAACCTTGGCCTCCCTTTTCATGAACATGCAAGAGAAATGGTTTGGAAAAATTAGGCAAGTGAAGGGCCGGGACTTGAGGGAGCACTTGTTTGAGCATCTGAAAAGGCCGTCCACAGTTGAAAGTAGTGGCTCATTCTGGGGGTCCTTTGTCATATCATATGATGGTCTAGCTAGGAGGGAAAAATTTGGAATCCATGCCCTGAAGTATCCTTCCAGTCCTAAAAATGATAAAATTTTGACCTTGGTTTTTGGGGTGGGGAGAGAGTTAATAAGGTATTTCCTGTCATTGGTCATAGCCTTTTTTCCATGTTAATTGAGGAACCCAAGGTAGGTGACCGTGGGTGTAGAGATTTGTGCCTTTTGGGGGGAGGCCTGATACCCCTTTTGGTCTAGGTGATTGAGTAAGTTGATGGTGTCAACATTGGAGATTTCAGCCGAAGTGCTACAAAGGAGAAGATCATCTACATACTGAAGGAGGGTGGAGTCAGGGAAGGCTGAGTGGAGGCCTTCCAGGTCCACTGCCAAGACCCACCCAAAGATATGGGGACTATCCCTAAAACCCTTAGAAAGGACAGTCCATGTGAGTTGTTGAGAATGTCGGGTTTTTGGGTCAGTCCAGGTGAATGCAAAAATGTCTTGGGATTCAGGTCCAAGAGGAATAGAGAAAAATGTATCCTTTAATTTGATAACAGAGAAATAGGTAGAGGTGGCTGGGATCTGGGAAAGAAGAGTGTACGGGTTAGGGACCAGGGGGTGGATAGGAATAACAGGAATTAATGAGGTGAAGGTCTTGTACCAACCGGTAGGTACCATTAGGTTTCTTAACCACTAATATGGGGGTGTTATAGGGAGAATGGGTAGGCCGAAGGTATTTTTTAGTCAAAAGTTCATGTATGATATGCTGGAGGCCAAGTAGGGCAGCAGTGGACAAGGGATACTGGGATTGACTAGGAAACTGGTTGGGATCTTTACGGCAAATGCGGACAGGAGGACAATCAACTGTGGAGGGGTTTTGGGTATCCCAAATGATAGGATTGACGAAGTGGGTTGGGTCAGGAAAGTGGGTGTGTGAATGACCCTCTAGTGGCCTGGCCCAGTCAGAGCAAAAGGGAATTGTGGGATCATCTGCCAGGAGGGCCATTAGGAAGTGTAGAGTGGGGGAAGATGTTGGTTGTATCAAGATGGTGGTTTTGAGGATTGAGAGGATGTCCCCACCAAGAAGTGGCACTGGACATTGGGGCATGACAAGGAAAGAATGTGAGAATGGGAAATTTTCTATGGTACATGTAAGGGAAGGGGTCTTTAGTGGAAGTATAGATTTCCCTCCTACCCCAACAATAGGGGAGGATGATGACATTGTGGGTCCCCAAAACTCCCTCAAGACCGAAAATGTGGCTCCAGTATCTAAGAGGAAGTTAATATAGTGCCCATCCACATGAATCTACACCCTGGATTCCTGCCTGTCAATAGTGATGGCTGGGGAGGAGGACACAAGACCCCATCAAGTGTGTACCAGGCCCAGGAGGTCAGCATTAGGCTTCCTGGCCGCAGCTCCCCTTCAGGAGGTGGGATAGTCTGATCCCCAGTGACCCATTTGTTGGCATTTTTGGGCAAGGGGTAATAGGGGTCCTTGGGGTGGGACATGCTCTTGCCCAGAGGCCTTTATTTTCACATTTGAAGCAGGCACCTGGATTTTTACTTTGTGGATGATGTTGGGCCATCTTGGGGGGGGTCCCTTGAAGGACCTAAGAGAGGATCTGAAATTTACTATGCTCTGCCTTTTCATTTCTTTGGTATTTGCAGCATTGAGCTTCCTCATCACGGTTATGGAAGACCTTGAAAGCCACAGCCAGAATTCAGTCTGAGGTGTTGCGGGCCCCCCCCTTTTTTTTTTTTAATTTAGCCTTAATGTCAGGGTAATTTTGAGATAGAAAATAAGTCATAAGGACGTGTCTACCATTGGAGGTCTCGGGATCTAAGTTGGTATATTTTTGGAGAGCCTTAGTGATATGATCTAAAAATTCAGAAGGGATTTCATCATTTTTTCTGCATTATTTCCTGATTTTTTTGGATATTAACTGCCTTACTGGCGTCCTTCTTAAGGTCAGCAACTATGCAGCAATCAAACTGATTTCTCAGCTGCACTCATGCTGTGGTGTTATAGTACCAGTCTGGGTCCTGTTTAGGAACCGCATGGGGGCCAGTGGGATGGTTAGGATTATTATGATGAGTGTCATCTGCACGGACTTGGACTAATTCCCATACCTGCTTACATTCTTCAGGAAGAAGGGTATTGGCTAAAAGCATGTAGATGTCATGGTGGGTGAGACTATAAGCCTGGAGGACCCACTGGAATTTCCAAATATACGTAGTGGGATCAGTTGTGAAAAAGCCCAATCTCTTCTCAAGCTGTGTGAGATCGGTCATGGAAAATGTAACATGAACCCGAATAACCTCTTCGGGTCTAGCAACCTCTTGAAGGGGTGCCAGGACATGGGTATGGGTGGTTTGGGAGCATGACTGAGTGGCTGGAGGGCTGAAGGAGTTAGGGGAAGGGGAGGGTGATGGTGAGGAGGACTCAGGAGAGGATGGTGAAGGAGAGGAAGGGACAGAGGGAGGTGGGCGAGGGTAGAGGGGTGGTTCATCTGTGGGATCGAAAGAGGAGGTGGCAGGCTCAGCAGTAGGGGAGGGTTCGCAGGTGAGGAGTCCTGATGAGGGCTGCAGAAAGAACAGAGATTGGGGTGAGAATGGAGGAGGGTAAAGGCTTCAATGTAGGGGATCTCCTTCCACTTTTTTGAGTGCTGGCAGTAATTGAAAAGATCCCAGAGAATTTGGGGGTCAAGGGAGCCTTTGGGAGGTCACCAACTAAGATTGTCTAACAGGTATGAAGGCCAATCTTGGTTACAGAATTTAATGAGGATTTTAGGTTTAATAACTGTAGTGAGTGAGAGATGAGCCAAGTAGGAGAGTAGGCATTTTAAAGAAGAGTCATTTGGGAGGAAAGAAGAGGCCCCCATTGTTTACAGCAGAGAGGAAGTGAGGGAGATTAGAGACAAAGGAGGGGAGGGTGAGAGAGAGAGAGAGAGAGAGAGAGAGAGAGAGATCTCTGAACCTGGGGAAATGAATGGGTGACTTGTTCAGGTGTCCCCAATGAGTGAAACCATTCACGAGACTCAAAAGAGTTGGTGGCAAGGGAAAAGTCAGGTCGTACCAGAGACTTTCCCTGCCGGGGTGAAATGCTGAAGGTCACGGAGTACCTAGTGCTAGGCTTTTGCCAGTAGTTGTGGAAGAGGAGAGGAGAGAGGAGAGAAAGATCAAGAAGAGAGAAGAGTAAGGGCTCTGTTTTTCCCTCCCACCTGACTGAGGGAGGAAAGAGGTGCCTAGGAGTCCACTATTGTCATGAAGGCTGAGGTGGGGTGTGGTCTCCTCCCTATAACCAGACATCAGGGGCTGCCAGACAATCACAACCAGACACCCTGCAATAGTCAAGTTAAAGGTGACTGCCTCCTGAGTGGTGACTCACCTAGAAATTGACTGGTGGTGGTTGCAGGGTAGCCAGTGCTCAAGAAGGCGGATGAGGGTAAGAAGCTTTGACAGGGGGAGATGGAGGGGGTTCCCGATATTTGAGGTGTTTCCCCTCCCAGGTTTCGGCACCAATGAAAGAAGCCACAGAGCCACAGTCCAAAGATAATCACCAGAGAAATTCCATTTTATTTTAAAAATGCACACACTTATATAGGGCCAGGAAGAGGCTGATTGGTTGGGGCATGAAATGGGGTGAGAGTTTATTGGGAGAGCCTTGTTGCTGGGGGATGGGACGATGGTTGATTGGGTAAGCCTTGTTGCTAGGGGTCTGGGCAGGGTTTTGAGTGCTGATTGGGTGTGAGTATGTGCTGGTGGCAAGAAGTTATGAGGAGTAAAATCAGAAAGAGAAGCTCAGCCAGCACCATGTTGGCACCTGAGGCGGGGGGTGACCTTATAACACCAGGACCTAGAAAGTGTGTGAACAGTTAGACTTGGAGTGAAGTGCTGCTGTGGAACTCTGATTTTTGTCTTCCTGGGAGGATAATGGGCCCATTTCCTCTCACATTTTGTGAAGAGTAGCTCAGCTTTCCAAAGTGAGTTTTAACTTGCCTTGTGCATCCTCTCTGGTGGGAAGCTCCTTGGTTCTTCATACATGTCTTCCACCCTGCTGTAGCTGTTGATGCTGCAGATCTAAGTGATGCCAGGGTCAATTGATGTGGGGGCAGCATGGTGTATGAACAGGCATCATTCAGGCAATCTTGGGGAGTCTGTCACTAGGCCAGGTATGCTGGCTTAGGCACCAAGGACTAAGCAAGAGGATGTTTTGAATGATCAGGAAGATTGTTACTGGAACAATCAAGGAGTTGGTCAGTTTCTTTGTTTTCTAAACAATATGTTCCCTTGGACCCTTGACATCTTGTTCATGAGGGATGTTCCCTTAGCTGTTTAGAGGTTCCATTTCTAGATGGAGGACATTAGTTGCATGTGAGAGTTTCAGTACTGTGAGGACTTCCTGAAGAGGGAAAAGTTTGGCTTCCTTCTCAGTGAAAAATCCAGTGTGTTTCAAGTTACCAGCTTTCATAAAAAGTACAAAGTTGTTACAAAACTCTCCACATAAGAGTCAGAGTATAGGGGCTGGTGTTGTGGTTCAGTGGTGTAACACTGAACATGTGTGATGCCCTGGTTCAATCCTCACCACTGCATATAAATAAACAAATTAAATTAAATTAAGGTTCATTGACAACTGAGAAAATATATTACTTAATAAAAGAGTCAGAAACTAGTCATCAGTAAGGGTCCCCAGTTGAGTTAGGAGCTATGAGGGAGCAAGCGTTCAGCATCTGACAACTGCTCATGAAAGAGCCTGTTGCAGGCTCTTTAAAAGAATATCTGTTTTTCTTGTAAAGGAACAGCATTTCTTTCCTGCCTAACACTGAAACTTTGCAGAAGGGAAGAACTTTATGTTGACCTTGGCTGTGTTTGCATAGGCACTCAGTTTTGATTGCCTAAAACTCATTTAAGGAAAAAATTCTTTTGCAAGGCCAGTCAAGAACCTTCCCACAACTTGGCTCAAATTCCACCCCTGTCATCAGTGAGGAGATGTCTGCCCTCACATCAGCCCTCCACAGCCACAGAAGGATGTGACAGCAGCTCTGCTTTGAGCTTCTGCCCTGAAAGCAGAGACATAGTATAAATCCAACTAACAAGTTACAACAACCCTTAGACCTAACCATAACTGACTCCAGGTCTCACAGGTGGGTGATAGCAGAATACTCTGAGTCAGGTCTGATTTTGCGTTGTGATGCCAGGTTCTTTTACCATGCCTCTAACCCTTTGGACAGGAAACTGACCTCATCCACCAGGACCTGCTTTGGCTCTGGCTCACTTGTTGTGGATCCATATGGCCCCAGATTCTGGGGTGAACTTGCCTAAACCCACACCACTTCACAGATGATGTGATGTAAATCTTTGTCAAAGGTTATGATTTCTTACATGAATTGAATCAAATGCTTTTGACTTTTACCCAGTGCTTCATGGGTGCATCATGGAGATTTTGGGAGCTGCTGTTGGTATTCCTGAAAGATGGTTCATTGGAGGGGGAGATACTGCATCTCTCAGTCCCATGGGAAAAATCCTGAAGGGTTCCCAGTAGACACAACCTGTTGATTTTCATTTGTTAAAGGATGCATAAGGAACCATTACAACACTTGTGGTTTGTTCAGCAGAAAAGAGATTTTTGGCAGATGGGAATTTTTTCTTTATAAAAATTTTGTCTTTTCTGCTTTTGTAGTGGGTTCTCCAGGTGTAATGCATGTTGACCTCAGTATCTGGGTTCCAGGCCTCCCTCCACTTGAAAGCTGAGAAAAAAATATGTGCCTTCACACTCAGTTCTCTTTATAACCCTTCTTGAAACACCAGGATATTTATATCATTTGCAAATTTCCAGTTCCCTACATAATTCACACAAAAATACCCAGGATAAAGCTTATAGGATCAGTAGAAGACTGGGAAGGACACTGTTTGAATATTGACATCAGGTAGCATGCAATAACATCCTTATTACTCTTTCCTAAAGAGATATGGGGAAGATTCTTACAAAGGGTAAACAGTTACCAGAAGAAATATGATGATTTGATATCACATATGCAGTTTGTTTCTGGGGATGTTTTTCAGTGTACTTTCCTGTCCCTGGGGTATTTCTGGGGCATGCAGGAGAAATCAGGTCACATACCCAGTCGGGTATATACTACATAGTTTGACCTGGCTGTTCGGACTTATTTATCAAAGCTGGCATCAGGATGGGGGTCCTCTCTGCTCAAGATCTGACCACACACCACATGAGTCACACTCCCTCAGGCTACTCCAGAGTAGTAAGAGCTCGTTTACCAGAGACCCACCCTGTTTTCATGGAGGGCAAAGAGATAGCAGTGATGTGCAAGGTGGGAAGGTGCTGCTTAGTCTCACAATGATGTTAAATACCTGTCCTTCTTTTGATGACCCACTTCAGGATGGGGCCACCTTCCCACATGTCCTTACTTTTTATCCACAGACTCCCTGAGAAATATTTCATTAGCCAGTGAGGATCCCTGATCATACAGAGCTGAGCTGAGCTGCTCAAATCAGCAGAACCTTGAAGAACAAAAATGTTCTAACCTGTCACCCAAGAGTCAATCTGCATAGCTCACATACATTGCCTCTTTAGGGGAAGAATCACAGGCCACCTGGTCCTCAGAGCACTGCTGCAATGCATCCACCAGTACCTCCACTTGGAGCAGTGCATGAGTCATGGAGCAGAGAGTGCATGATAGGGATGAATGCAGCCCATTGACCACAGAGGGCCAGTGGCTCCTGTGCCCCTGCTTAGAGATGTAAGTTGGGACAAACCTGGTCCAGTAACCATATCATGCTAGGGACCCTTGTGCCCCTGCTTTAGGGATATAGGTAGGACACTCATGGGTCCATGACCACCCTGGATCAGGGACTCCTCTGCCCCTTCTTCAGAGGTCTAAAATGGGACAAGCATGGTCTTGTGACCACACTAGACCAGGGGCAAAAGTGTATGATCACCCACTGCCCACGGGGACAATCACAACACGTACACTCTTCTTGATCACAGGAACCAAAAGGACTTTATTCCACAAGTCTCAGAGTTATATTGAGAACATCAGCCTATCAGAGAGTAGACTACCAGGAAAGTCAGCCTATCAAGGAACAGTCTCCAGGCAGATACCAGGATTGCCTCATGTACAACAGCCAACCGGAGTTACTTCCTAAAACTTGTATATGAGTGCAGTTATGTTTGGCAAGCTGCCAGGCGCCACCTTAGAGATCAGGACACGGTGTGACTCTGGGGCCCTCAGAGCCCACCCCTGACAAATTGCTCCTACATTAGAGCTGTAAGATGGAACTAGCATGATTCTGTGATCATAGCAGAGCAGGGGATCCTGTTTCCCTGCTTTACAGTTCTAAATATGAGAATGAGGACCTCTCTTCAGGTAAGCACACGACAGAAGGTGATCTAATATAACCCTCACAGTTCCTTGGCAATAGCAAGTGATTATTGGGTTCTAGAGAAACTTCCCATTGTTAAGAATCACAAACAGGCATCAGGGTCTCAAGTTTCAGATCTGGAAGCAAAACCTGGCTGATGGCCCTGTGCTGTGGATCCAGTCATACTTTGCTTCTGCTTCAGAGCTGTTCCAAAGCTTGTGCTGTTTGTTGTACACATGTGCCATTTAGATTGGAATTGATTAAAATTAAATAAAATTTAAAATCCAGTGTCTATGCAGGTACCATGGCATGTGTCTGTCTTCCCATAGGGTTTGGAGGCTAATGGTAGAAGGATGGGAGTTTGAAGCCAGCCTCAGCAAATTAGGAAGACTGTAAGCAACTTAGTGAGACAATGTCTCAAAATAAAACATAGAAAAATGGCTGGGAATATAACTCTATGTTTGAGCACCTCAGGGCACAATCCTTGTTATCAGAAAATAAAATTACATAACATAAAATGACACAATATATTATAAAATAAAATAAAATCCAGAGCCTTAGTTTACCAGCCACACTTGAAGGACCCAGTGCCACATGGGGCTCGTCCCATCTTCCTAGAACCTCCAGAGCAGGGATTCAGCCTGGAGCAGGAATCTGTTTTCCAGTCTCATCTGCCTCTCACAGGACTGTACCTGTAGCCTGCACACACTTATATTGTTCTTATTCCAATTGTTTGGCCATCAACAGCATGGAGCTGCTTGGCTCTGCCCAAGCTGGTTCCACTTTGCTCCCAGTGCCAGCAAACCACAAGTCAAGCTCCTTACTAGAAATGCTCCTTAATTTATAAATATCTAATTTCTGTTACAAAAATTAAGATAAATTGAGGTGGCTCTCTTCATGATGTGTATGGAATGTTTTCAAACACAATCTTGATAGTCAGTCAAACCCTGGGCCTTGGTTTCAATTTACAGACAGAAATGGTCAGGTTGGGACAGGCTCTGCTGCAGCTGGGCCTCAGTTTGGGGTTGCTGACTTTCACATCTGGGGCTGCATCTCCTAATTGGTCTCATTTTACTAATTTTTTTTGAGACATGGGCTCACTGTTGCCAAGGTTGACCAGGGATTTGCTGTCTTCTGTCTCAGTGTCTTGAGTAACTGGATTAAAAGGACACACAACAAAGTCTGGTTGAGATCTTTTCTCTCAAGGCTGCCTGATTCCCTGGAAGAGCCTGGCACATTCCTTCCAAGGGTCCACAGCTCAATGTTCACATGGAAAGAAGCTGAGTCCAGAAAGAGAAGGCCAGCAAGTCAGGGACCCTGGGCTAGGCAACTGCAGGACTGAAAGAAAGCAGTTCCCCAGTTCTCTTCAGTGGGTCAGTGGGGTTTCTGGTCAGTCAGAGTGTGGTCCAGATTCAGGTTCTGACATTGTCTGCCATCTTGTTCAGTTTGATAACTCCCTGACCTCTTTTAGACTCTTCTTGAGAATGGGAACAGCTAATGCAAGGCTTTCAAGGAATATCCAGGGGTCTGCAACAGATCAGTCATGTTTCTGCTGTCCTCCTCAGCCTACAGTCCCTCCCACTAATTGCAGAAGAATGGAGAGTACCAGTTCTTAAAATCACATTTCTATACAATGTTCTTGAAATTTGTATCTCAAAACTAATGTGCATGTGATGCATCTCAGACTCTTGTGGGATATTCCTTCTGAGACAGGCAACTGGGGGTCCTGAAATCCCACCTGCCTGGAGACCTGTAGAACCCTGTTCAGCTTGCTGCAGATCACACCTGGCACAGAGGTCCAATACAATGTTGATAATGCACCATCTCACTTCTGAGACACTGCTCATGAGACGTGCCTGTGACCCTGCTGGAGTGGGCAGTCACTCTGTGTAATCTTCCTCTGAAAAACTCTGTTAGTCTTTCCAGCTAGAATTTGCCTTCTTGCTGAATTACCCTAGTTAAATTACCTAAGACATTAGTGATCAAACCCAAGTTCTTGTTGATGCTGTGCAAGCTCTTTACTTACACAAAGCCCATTTTGTTTTAATAAGAGGGAGGGTCTCATTAAGTTGCTGAATTTGGCCTTGAACTTGAGATCTTCCTCCCGCAGCCCATTCAGTAACTGAAAATACTGGCATGGCCTCCACTCTAGCCACTTCTATGATCTCTCAGAGAAATTGAAAATTCTGCCTCATAATATGGGTTTTAAGTTACTGTTACTGTTCTGGGAAGACAGAACCTAGTGCACATGATAGGTGAATGACAGAATTTTGAACATGCTATGCCTGAGGGAAAGTGTGATGGAGGACCTAGAGCTACCCACATCTGGGAAGCATTGCTGGGTCTAAGCTCTCAGTCTTACATTATTTACAGATATACCTGTAAGCTAGGATTTAGAAAGAGAGTCTTCAAGGCTATAAAGTTTAAAAAACACACCAGGATGCAGGTGGTTGGGAAGCTATCTCTTCTTTGTAAACTATTTGTTCAATTGAGTTACCAGAAAGTCAAAGCCAGAAATGACAAGATCATGAAAACCAAACTCTCTGAGGCAGGGCAGCAATGTATCCTCCTTCAGAACCCAGGGAGGATACTTCCCTGATGGCAGGGGAAGATGCCAGGCACATGTGCAGGAGAGTCACAAAATACAGTCAATTTTACTTTATGAGTAAATGTAACATTCTGTGGTGGAGACTTCAGGTGGTGAGCTATATGTCACAGAGGGAGATCCATGAAGTCTGCAGGGTGATGACAACCCACCTATGTGTGTAGGAACAACAGGAAGAACATCCCAGTCAACCCCAAGCATGTTCCTTTTGGTTCTGCCCTGGCATCTGTGTCCTGGTGCTGCCTCATGTACACTCAAATATGAGCATGCAGAGTCTTGGTATTGATGTGGTTGTGCTTTTCTCTGATTCAGCCATTTGAGAGCTGAAGAACCACTGGGGTTAGAAACAAATTCACAAAGATAAGTCTGTGACACAGATTAACTGCCACACACAGGGTAGACAGGGTCAGGATGCTTTCCTGAAGAAAACAAAAAGTGTTTATTCTCCAAAGTATTACAACAATCCAGAGTCCACACAAAATGCCAGTCACAGAATTCAGAGAGAATCCAGACTTCCTTGATATACAGAGAACAACAAAATGAAACCAGTTCTTAAAGGAAGGAGCAGAGACCAACCTGAAAACAACACAGAGCACTGAAGTTTTCAGATACTGACTCTAAAGCCCTTTTTAACAACACTCCACATGAGAAACAAAAACACTCTCAAATGTAATGAAAATGTGGATAAACCTTCAGTATACTGTCCTATGTGTAGATCCTTCATGAATTTGAAAATGTAGATATCTCAGGAGAAAGAAGATGAGGACAGTTTCCAGAATATCTGCCTTGAAGATCTGGCCAGGACAAGGTTCTTCAGGCAGAAGCAGGGGACCAGGAAGAAAGGTTGCTTCCAGAAGTGTGCATGCTACAAGACTGAGAGAGACTGGCTCCCCAAGGACATGCAAATCATAGGACCCATTTTCTGCATACAGGACCCCTATACAAAATGATCAACATATATACAATTTAAGGTTACTTTCAGATAAATCCTGCATTATTAGAGCTCTTTTCTTTTGATAAAAATAAGAGGTGGATGGTTGGAGAATTTGAAAATATACATATATATTTTCATATATATTTGGACGATACATGTATGTGGTGTATATCTACACAGTCTGTCTGCAATGAACCTGTGTCAATTTTATTGAGATACAAGATTTAAAATCAGGGACTTAATGAATTAAAACATGTATGAAAAGGAAAAGTTAAGAATTTTCTAGTGAGTCTTCCCATGGTTTCCTTTTTCCTTGACTCCTTCAACTTCTCCTGCCAGGAGAGGCCTCTGTGAGACATTGCCCATTTAACTCAGGTATCTTCATGTCACCTTCATTGCTTTAGTATTGGAAATTGATCACAAGTGTGCTTAACACTAAGAAGTACCCCAAATCCTTCTTTAGTTAGTGACATTTATTTGTTCTTATGAGAGTAGAATGTATTTTAACATATTATACATATATGGAGAAAAATTTCTGATTCTACTTATGATGTAGAATTATGTCTGTCATGTAATCATATAAGCACATAGCACAGAAATTCTTTTTCAGATTTTAAGACTGTCTCACTATGTTGCTGTGGATGGTATTGAGCTTGCAATCTTCTAGTCTCAGTTCCTGATTCACTGTGATTACAGGTATGGCCACCATGCCCAGATTTGGTATCTTCACTTGACAGAGACTTAATGGCTTTAAATTTTATAAATACAGTTCATTTTCTGCATGTATGGTGTGCCATTATATAGCCTCCTGAACCTATTTGTTTCTGATGGGAAATAGGCTTCATTTTCATTCTTCTTCTTCCTCCTCTGAATGCCTTTTGCTTCTTTATAAAAAGTAATCTGTGAAGAACACAACATAAAACTTACCATCATAACTGCCCACATCTGTTTATCTGGTGCCTGGGACAGTTGGAATGCACAGATCTATGGAGGTCTGTGAAGCCTGGGGATGGAAATGGAATTCCAAAACATCAGGGTTCATGTTGACAGGAAGCAGATTTGACCTGCTCACCTGCCTGTATTCCTTCTACCCACTGGTGGTTTCTTCTCCATGTGAGATTCTGAGATCTGAGGAGCATCCATGAGGCACTTGTGCCCACGGGTTGAACTGAGATGCTGTAGCCCTCTAGAAACAGCTCTCCCCTTGGTATGCATCATTTGATCTCCTCACATACATCAAGACCCCTGAGACCTCAAATGCTGAGAGTTGCTACTGTGAATACTGACTCTCTCCCAAATAAAATCCTGTAAAGAATCCTAACAGAAAAGATGAAAAATTAGAATCTAACCCTCCAATTCCCCAGAAAACCAACACAGAGCAAAAACTCTTGTGAAGCAGGAGATATCATGCTGGGGAGCCAGGTGGACCTTATCAATAGAGACCCACTGGGTGCTGCCCAGGGGAGGTCACTGGAGACTGTAGAGTCTGACACAGCCCTGCATGTTTGTTACTCTTTAGCACTTGACTTACTTTAAAAAATAATGATCAATCCCTTTTCTGGCCTGAATATACTTCCCACATAGGAAACATTGCTACATATTTTCCTATTTTACAGAGAGGTATTTCTTGCTCTGAGTGCCTCTCAATAGATATGCTATAACACATGGTATAAAATGGATCTATGGCTTGGTTCAGTTATCTCCACCTACCTTACAGAACCCTAGCCCATGAGCTGGTTCATGTGAACACTTAAAGGAGGCAGAACTTGCTGGCTGATCTCTTACACCATCCCAGGCTGCTTTCATCCTCTCAGTATTTGCTTTCCAATGTGTGTCCTCTATGGGGCCTGACAAAGAGAGCAAGAAAGGAGTGTGAGGAGCCTGCATAAACCTGCTGGGTGCAGGGAAGACTGACCCACAGTGAGAAGCAGGCAGTGAGAGGGGCTTAAGCAAACCATCTAGGGTGCAGGGAAGATGGACACAGCTGAGCAAGCAGGCAGTATGATGGGCATGGTTAAAATTGCTGGGATGCAGAGAAGATGGATATGCATTGAGCAAGCATGCAGTGTGAGGGTTGTGCAGACACTTGCTGGGGTGCATGGAAGATTGACCCACAGTGATCTAGCAGACAGTGTGTGGAGCATGCACACAACTTCTGGGGTGCAGGGAAGACTGACCCAGCTGAGGAAAGGCACATAGGTTGGTGACAATTGAGGCAAACACTGGTTGAGTGTCCAGATAACAATTCAGCAGAAATATCCAGGGTGAATTTTTTATTTATAATATTATTTAAGACATAGACACACACAATACCTTTATTTTATTTGCTTATTTATTTTTATGTGATGCAGAGGATTGAACCAACTACATCATACATACTAGGTAAGTGCTCCACAACTGAGCCACAAATCACAGTCTACAACCAGCTTGTTTATATTCATGGGTTTGTAGTTGTATCCCAGGTTGAGAGAAGGTCACAGCTAGGATATGCAGATTCCAGGTAGACTTCAGAGCTTCCAAGCCTCAGCTAGCTTTTTCCACCCCAGTAGTGCATGGGGCTTCAACAACCCCAGCTTTCTTCCTTTGTGCTGCCCTGTCCTTCCCTTTTTTTCTCTTTCAGGAGTGATAACTTCTCTCAAGATGCAAGGAACTTGTTCCTTTTCAGGAGCAATATCGCCACTCAGAAGTTTTCCCAGGGTTATGGTCCCTGTGTCTGCAGGATCCATGGGCAAGCCCAAGGCCTCTGTATCCCATCTAATCTACACTGGCACAGTGCAGGTTTTGGACATCACAGTTGCAGCTTCTCTCAGCATATTGCCTCCAAGAGCCACACCAGAGGTACCTCCACAGACTCTGAGACAGATAGTGATGATCCATACATCTTCATGGCACACATAAAAACACCACTCTTAGCCATCCAGATTCCAAATACATCTATGATGGATAAAAACCAAAGTACTGTGGTGGCAGCAGCTCCAGGGAATAAAGCCATGGCTACCCCATACCATCCCGATGTAGAAACACCTCCACAAAGCTATCCTTCACAAGACCCTATGGTCAGGAGGAAGGGTAGGTCAGTATCTTTTTCTATCAGTATGCCCTGGCGCAGACCCTTCTCTGTAGTTGACAGCAGCCACTGTCACCAAGGTCAGTGTTAACCCCAGCTAAGGCCAGGGGAGAGGGAGGTAGCATAGAGCCCTCAGTTTGCTGGCCCTCATCACCCAGGCCCAAGGGAGACTTTGAACACCCTGTGGTCACAGACATATGAAATGCAGGCCTCTGCCATCCCAGCTGGTTCCTGGAGAAGTTCCTGCTCACTGAGGGATTTGAACCTTCCTGGTTAACCACAGTAGAGTGTGTCAGAGTCTTCAATGTGCCTCAAATCATAGCATTTTATTTGGTATAAATCAAGCCAAAGAAGTCTGAGGAAATCTACCTCAGTTCAAATTTCAGGCAAAACCTAGAGGTACTAACAGACTGCTAAAATAAGAAGATTGTAAGGGTATTTTCTAAGGCACACTTGCTTGTTTTTGGTTGAAGTCTGATATTCCATTTGAATAATTCCTTCCTTCCACTGTCACTGGTTTTCCCTGAGTGCACTCTATCTCTGTGGGCACCTCTTCTGCTTGATGCAGGAACATTCTTCATTTCTCTCTTTGGGACTCCACCTCAGAACCTGCACAGCCTTTTTTATCCATCCTGCTGCTCAGGGAATTTGTACATGACAGAGCTTCATCTCTCTTTCATTTGATGCCCAAGGACAGGAGAATAACTCAGCATCTTCAGAGGCAGAGATGACTCAGACCAGGGTCCTGGCATCTGGTTTGGAGCTCTGTGCTCATTCCCCTGGCCTGGAACTAAGACATAGACATTTGAAATCATGCTTCTGCCCTCCAGATCTCCCCTCCAGGTGGGAAGATAAATCCTACATATATAATCCAGTGCCAACATTTTCATTGTGGCTTGTGAGGACTGCAAAGTCATCAAACTGACATTGCCTACTGTGCTGGTCATGCTGGGTGGATTGGACATTAGGGTGAAAGGAAACGTGGATGAGAGATGGTAGAAGTCATAATGCCACATAGTGCAATGCCTGTGCCTTGGGGGTATTTCCAAGCTCCCTCTGCTGGGGAGGATGTGTCAGAAGGATCCCTGTGCTGTAGGAGCAAGTTTTGTGTCCTCTGGAGTACTAGTAAGACCCAGAGTGACTGTGGAGGGCATGAGGAATGTCCAAGCAGGACCAACTTGGGCCATGTGGATCTGACTTAATCAGTTAGAACTTTCTTCCCTGGGACATGCAAGCCTTCCCTGAGGGGCACAGAGTGCAGGTCCTTCCTCGGAGTCCAGGAACCTTGGAGATAGCTTATACCAAGTGAGTGGGTTTTGACTGTCTCTGCACACACTTTGGACAGGTTTAAATCTACACCCCAAGAGTTATCAGCACATCCCCAGTGATGGTAATTCTCTCAATGGATACTGTCTGGGCTCTTATATCACTTCAGTGACCTGAGTCAATGCAGAGCCCCTAGTCTGGATGAAGTGAATATGTTGAAGGAGACTGAGGCAGAATCTTCCTGACTCAGCTGGTGTACAGAGTGGTTAAGGCTAGGTGATGGTCTTCCCACCATCAGGCTCACCCACAGAGCTTCAACTAGAAGAAGAATAGTGAAGCAGGGGCTGAATCATGTAGGAGAGAATGGGCACTCAAATTTAAAAGCCCAGGTCTGTGTGGAAGGCTCTGATGGCTACCAAGGTATCAGTAATCAGATTGGTGGACTGAGGACTCTGAAATGCAGCTGAGAAACATCTCAGTTGTGTGTCTGGCTATGGGGCCAGGGATGAGCAAAGAGCTGAGCTGTTCACTTCCACTGCACATTGTGACCTGCACTGAAAGCTTCTGAGCATGTACCATGACCCTAGACCATTTTTCAGGCCCAGGACTGCCCACATGATACTTCCCCTAATGAGGTCTGAGAGGCTGACCTGGCATGGTGATGCTGGAGGCTCATCCAGACCATGCAGTCTGCAGTCAGGACTATCCCTTCCCATTAGACTTCTCGGGTTGTTAGACCCAGTTACCAGGAGCATTTTACACCAGATTTGCCCCATATGATGTTCAATCCCAAGAAATCTAGATGAGACAAGCTTACTGCCTCTCTTCCCATTCCTACTTTGCCTTCCTGTCTGGTCTCTCCAGACTCCATAGTCACAGTGTGATCAACACAGTTTTTGCTCACTTGACTTGACTACAGTTTTTCACCCCCATCTTGTTTCTTGTGGTCAGTGATGTTTGTTTCCTTCATTGTCCTCTCTTTAAGCAGCAGAAAGTGATGTGTGTCATCTGGATGAAGCTGGTTCTGAAGATAAGTACATGCCCATAAGTATACTTCCCTCCATCCTGCTGGCCATAGAGAGAGCAGGTGGGCATGCACAGATTATCCATAACCCCAGAAGCCCAGGGAGCCCTTACTTTGTCCCTAGTAGCTGCTAACCTACAGCTCTTCTTTCACACAAAGACCTTATCAGAGGAAGTAAGATCCACCCACCCACTGTCAACTGCCACCTGAAGCTAGGCCAGAAAGGTAAGTACACTCTTTCCCTGTCCCATCTCTTGACAATATCCAGGCTGTGTTTGCTTTATCAAGTATCAGATGGATCCTGTCTTGGGTTAAGTCATTGGGTAAATTATTGAAGCTCAGTCTTGTTTCTTATCTGTGAAATAAGGAAAGTGTCTGCCCCTACATTTGTGAAAGGGCAGCCCCAGAACCAGAACTGGAACACTATATGTGTTCAGTGCAGTCAGATCTGGCTCTTATAGGGGCCTGGATGAAGGACTCTGACACTCAGGTTTGCACTACCCAGCATTGTAGATCAAGGCCCACTGACAGGGCTACAGTGAAGAAACAGAAGGAGCAGCACCAGCCAAAAGAGCCTTCAGCCTGGCTAACAGAAACTCAGTCCCTGGGTTTGGAACTCATGATGCAGGGCCTGGAGCCATGTTCCTCCAGAATGGGCTACCCAGCCTAACAGGGTCAGTGGGAAGTGGTACCAGTGGTCACTTCAGGTGAAGCTCTTGATGTATATTATAAAATCATAAACCTGAGTAGAATAACCTGTGGTTAGAACATGTGTCTTATTTTGTATCCTACATATGTGGTTACCATAAATAAAGTAGGAATATCATATATTTGGGAACATGAATAAAATTAGAGGCTGTGCCTCAGGTTTCCCCTATGAAGCTAGAGTAACCATGAAGGCCTCCATGAACATGCTGTGTGTTTGTGCTTGTGTGCTGTTGCTGTGCCTTGTCACTGAGTCCCTGTTCTTATTCCAGCAAAGTCAGCAGCCCTGTATTTGTGTGACAGTGTCCTTGGCAAGCCTTCCTCCCACTAGCCTAGGTCCATGTGAGCATCCATGTTTTGAGGGTTGTGGGGAGAGAGAGATGATTGTGCTGTTTCTGACCTGAGGGTCAGGAAGGTTACACATGAATGACTGCTGCTGCTGTTGGCTCATAGGCTTCCTGAGGCTAGGTACGCTGGTGCATGAAGGGGGACAAGTTCATCCCAGATCAGATATTTCCCTGGGCATGGATTGAAGCTCAGACCAGCTAGAGGTCAGAGCATGCAGCTGAAATGACTCCTCATTCTTCCACAGAATCTGCACTGAGGTCTCCAGTTTCTCTCAGGACTTGTGCTTCACCCTGACACAGAACATCACAGGCCTGTACTTGGGACACAGTAAGGGAGTGCTTGTCCATGCTGTGAGTTCCCTTGGACCCACTTCCATAACCCTGTGACTCTGCTCCTTTGCTTTGCCCAAGCTTCCCACCTCTCTTAGGGTAGTGTCTGGCTGCAAATCCCACCTGAGCACAGAACATCATCAATCTCTGTGGGAAAGGCATGCTTCCCAAGGAAGTCACAAAGAATCCTGACTTTGGTGCAGGTGGCAGGATTGCTGCATTCACAGGGTAGTGCTGGAAGCAGGGAGGTAGAGTGGGAAGTCCACATTCTGCAATGGGAATGGATAGAGTATGGGTGCTCCCTGAAACATTGGCTTACAAGGCACAGTTACGCCATACCCCATCACAGAATAAAGGTTCCACCTGGGTCATTGCATGGGACTCCAGGAGAATCCTACATACACTGCAAGGGGTTCTGGGAGGCATCAACACTGCTGCAGTTTGAACACCGAGTCCAGGCCACTGGTGCGAGTGTCCAGGGAGCCAAATTAATGTAACCAAAGAAACTACAGACCGTGCCCCAAAACAACCAACCCGCTGCTATCCTGTCTTAAAGACAGCAGGAGAGAAGTAGTACTGGGGCCATGGCTGCACAATTGTGCCACCATGAACAAGTCATAGCAGCTCTCTGAACAAGATCCTCCATGTTCTGACCAATACTAGTAGCAGCATGGTCTGCTGCACAGGCACACTGAAGGGCTTGTTCATGGACAATGCTCATACCACTGTGTTCACTGACTGCTTTTCCTTCTTGTGATAGAAAAGCCTGGGGAAAGCAGCTTATGTTCCCTGTAGAACCAGGAGCCCAACCCCTGAGAAGAGCCCTGACAATGTGGAATACATGGCCCTGAATTTCCAGCAAAGCAACCCCAGTGGCCACCACAAGGTGCCTGGAGATTGGGCTTCAGGGAATGCAGCATTCAGCTTCTCTCTCTGCATCAAAGCCTTGGAAACTTCATCCTCCTTTAGATGGTGTCCCCTTGACGACAGTGTCCCTCCCTCCACACAGCCTCACACATAAATGCTGAAGCCAAGGTAGCTCCAGGTTATGGAGTCAGTGTCAGTTTGATCTCAAGTTTCCTGCCTCCTAGTCTGAGTTGTTGTCTGAGGAGCACTCACTTTGGGGCAGATATTTGGGCACAGCACCTAGAGAAGAGACCAGGCAATCAGTACAGGAGGATGGAGCTCTCTCTTTCAAAGTTGAGGACTCTCCACAGAGCACATATAAGGCCCTGTGGCCCTCACCTCATGCCTCTTCTCAGAGGTTGAGTGCTGGACGGATGGGCTTGGGCTCATTTCCACAGCCAGAGAGTGCAGACAGATCCTGTACCCTGAATCTCATCCAGATGGATGATGTGGGTAGAGGTGGCATGGGATCCTCCAAACAGTCAAGGAAGTGCCTGGGTTTCCTTAGGGGACTCACAGAGTCTGTCACCTCATAGGTAGGGAGAGTGTTCTTGGAGTCAGGTTGAAGCCTATGCTCAGAAGAAGAGGACTCCGAAGGCCAGGACCACCCTGCTCATCCCCTCCCTAACTGCGTAGTAACTCAGCTACTCTCTCCACAGACATCCAGATCATCTGTTTCCTGTGAAGAGGACAACTACATTGTGGTGGACTGAGAAGAACAAGGCCCTGAAGTGCACCATGTGGGAGTGGGCAGCCATGGGAAAGTACCCAGACTCTGCCAAGGGCAGCAAACCATGACACAGTCACAGAGTCTCTCTTCCCACCTGTGCCTTTATCCTCCACCCACCTCCTGCTGACTCAGCCTCAACTTCAGGGACTGAAGCCCTTTCCTGTGAGCTGAGAGCTGATCCAGGTGCTTACTTGTTCCCCCAGAACCCTTCTGACCCAGTGCTTCCTTGGATACTCAAGATACATGTGATTTCTATCAGTAAAGCAATACCTGTACCACCCAAGTGAGATATAATTGTCAAAGTATACTCCCCATTTCCCAAACCTCTATGTCGGGGTACCGCGGACCCCAGCCCTATGGTGCGGCCAAGATGGCGCCTGGCAATGTGCCAAGGAAGTGCTGAGAGCAAAACCAGGTACCTCCAGCAGACTAATTCTCTGTGCAACAAGTGGCGTTATTTGAGGAAGTTAATGTGATTGGCCATGGGTCCTCGTGGACACTGCATGCTTGCTATATGCACACTATTATGCTCCATTACTGTCCATGCTTTCTCCTCGTGATCTATAAGCTGATTGGTTGTTGCATGTAATGTAAGGCCCTTGCAAGAGCGGCCGCACGCGGCCAGCCAGAAGTAGCAGATAGCAGAAAATAAAGAACTTGCTCCGATCCAGTGTCGTGTCTCTCTGCGGGCGGGGAGCGTGATAAATGGTGCTGAAACAAGCCGCGAACGAGTAAAGACATAAGGGTAAGTTCACATAAGTTCTCAAATCAAGACAAAATTAGTTCGAGAGTACAAAAGGTGAGATGTCTCGACGATCGCGGAGCCGCGACAATTCATAACAAAAGGATCCCCGTGGGAGGGACTAGTGAAGTGGCCAAATACAGACTTATACAGTGGTACCAAACTGTGTATGTGTGTGCGTGTGTGAGCGTGTGTGTGCGCGTGCACGCGCTTGTCTTTTTGTTTGTGTGTTTAAACTAGCTTGTAGTGCTGTAAGATTTAATCATGGGAACAGAACTGTCTAAGATGAGAATGCAGCAGCCTCTTAGAGAACTATTAAAAAATCACGGAACACCATTGAAGGCAAAGACGGCTCTGAAGTTTCTTGATACTGTAGAGAAAGTCTCTCCGTGGTTTTTAGACGAAGGGCTACTAAATCTTCCTCAGTGGGAGCAGCTAGGAGAGGATTTGCGCGATGCGGAGAGACGAGAGCCATTGCCAATGGGAACACTGGCCATATGGTCGCTTATTAAATCTTGTTTGATGCAGCAAAGTAAATCAAAAATCCCTTTTAGGGATTTAAAGGGGCCTTTAGAAGAAGGAAGTCAGATCTTAGAAGAAATTAAAGAGGAACGATCATGTTCTCAGAATTCAGAAAGAGAAAATTATACGGAAAGAGAGAGTTCCGAAGAGGAACTCACTGGGGAAGAACTTGAAGAAGCTATGGGAAAGTTAAGCGTGCAACCTGAGCGCCCCCTAGCGCCTAGACTGCTTAGTACACCTGTTGCCCCTAGTGCACCACCTATGGAGTTTAAGAAAAAGGAACACCACAGCAGACACCGAGGGTGGGCCTCCTTACAAAATGCTACATATCCAGTATTTGAGGATGCCCAAAATCAAAGGTTTCATCAGCTGTTAGATTTTAAAATTGTTAAACAGCTGAAAGAAGCAGTGAGCACTTATGGGCCTCAATCGGCTTTTACAGTCTCACTGGTAGAGACCATGATGTCCTTAAATATGCTACCTTTGGATTGGACTAATCTAGCTAGAGCAACCTTGTCAGGGGGACAGTATCTTATGTGGAAAACAGCTTGGCAGGAAATTTCAATGGACACTGCAAGGCGCAATGCAACTTCAGGGAATCCGCAGGTAGACAGAGACATGTTGATGGGAACAGGGCCTTATGAGGGAGTCCAGGCACAGATTAATTATCATCCTGCAGTGTTTGCTCAAATTGCTGTGGCTGCTATTAAAGCATGGAAAACCCTACAAGGGTCAGGAGATTTACAAGGACAGTTGTCAAAAGTTACCCAGGGAAGTAATGAGCCCTATGCAGACTTCGTTGATAGATTAATTCAAACAGCTTCTAGAATTTTTGGAGATGCTGATCAAGCAATGCCATTAATAAAACAGTTAGCCTATGAACAAGCCAATAAATGGTGCAAAGATGCCATCAGGCCATGGAGAAATAAAGACTTGTCTACTTATTTAAGAGTCTGCAAAGACATTAATGAGGCCTCTGGAAATAGTGCTGCATTTATTGCGGCACTCGATAGACAAACCTCTGTTCTTGCCACAGCATTAGCACAAAGAGGAGGGGGTAAAAAAGGGGGACCTCCTGGTTCCTGCTTCATATGTGGACAAATGGGACACTTGAGAGCATGTTGCCCTTCCAGGAACAATGGCCAAGGAAAGGGGCCCGGGTAATGTCCTCGGTGTAAAAAAGGAAATCATTGGCTTAGTGAATGTCATTCCGTTAGGAACAAAGAAGGGAATCCTTTACCAACTAACCCCAAGCTACAAAAAAACGGGGTGAGGGGCCCGCCCCAGGGCCCACAACAAATATACGGGGTAATTCAACAAGTGCCACGACAGTGGCATCCTCCAACCGAAAAGGGAATGAAGCTCAGGAAAGAAGAGCCACCTCAGGAAGTGCAGGATTGGACATCTGTGCCACCTCCAGACTCGTATTAACCCCTGATATGGGTGTACAAATGGTAGACACAGATTGGGAGGGAAATATTCCGGCAAATTCAGTAGGATTGCTTCTAGGCAGAAGTTCTTCTACCTTAAGAGGTCTTATAGTCCACCCAGGAGTAATTGATCCTGATTTTCAAGGACAAGTTAAGGCTATGGTTTCTTCACCCAAAGGAATCACAGTCATTTCTCCAGGAGATAGGATAGCACAAATGTTAATTTTACCTAGTCAGCATTCCTTGTGGCCTAGTAAGGAGACAATAAGGGGAACTAACGGATTTGGGTCTACAGGAGGACCCTGGGCTAATTTTACTATGGACCTCCAAGATAGACCCATAATGCAGTTAATAGTGGGACATAAACCTTTTATAGGATTACTGGACACAGGAGCTGATAAAAGTATAATAAGTGAGGCAGTTTGGCCCAAAGGTTGGCCTGTAGTTACAGCTAATCAAAATTTACAAGGTTTAGGTGTGGCTCAATCACCTAACCAGAGTGCTGCTTTGCTGTCCTGGAGGGATAATGAGGGCCATTCAGGGATTTTTCAACCATATATCTGTAAAATACCTATTTCCTTATGGGGGAGAGATGTCTTAACTCAAATGAATGCTAAATTAACAACAAATATTAATTCTAAACCTGTGACACATATGATGAAAAAGATGCAATATACAGAAAGTCAAGGGTTAGGTCGAGAACAACAGGGATCACTACAACCCTTGCCCTTACCTCCTCCAAAAAATGATTTCAGAGGGCTGGGTTTTATGTAGGGGCCACTGTTATTACACCAATTCCAATAGTTTGGAAAAATGATGAGCCACAATGGATTCAACAGTGGCCCCTTACTACAGTAAAGTTAGAAGCGGCTCATAAATTAGTACAAGAACAAGTACAGGCAGGACATTTACAACCTTCTACTTCTCCCTGGAATACTCCTATCTTTGTCATTAAGAAAAAGTCTGGAAAGTGGAGACTATTACATGATTTAAGGGCCATTAATGCACAGATGTTCCCTATGGGTCCTATACAACGGGGATTGCCTTTAGTTACAGCTTTACCTAAAAATTGGCCCACTGTCATTTTAGATTTAAAGGATTGTTTTTTCTCAATCCCATTACATAGAAGGGATTGTTGGCGGTTTGCTTTTACCTTACCTTCTCTCAATCATGCACAGCCTGACCAAAGATTTGAGTGGACCGTACTGCCTCAAGGCATGACTAATAGTCCCACGTTATGCCAAATATATGTAGATAAAGCCTTAAAACCTACAAGAGACAATTTTCCAGATTTATTGATTTATCATTATATGGATGATATCCTTATCTGCCACAAAAACAGACAATTCTTGGAAAAGGCTTTACAATTTTTAATTTCCACTCTACAACAATATGGCTTAAACATCTCTCCAGAAAAGCTACAAATGGGAGAAACTCAAGAATATCTAGGTACTAAGCTTACAGCTACTATGGTAAAGCCTTTAAAATTAACCATTAGAACAGATAAGCTTAAAAATCTAAATGATTTTCAAAAACTCCTTGGAGATATAAATTGGATTAGGCCATATTTAAAGATTACCACAGGAGAGCTGAAACCTCTATTTAATATACTTAAAGGAGACCCTAACCTCCATTCCCCGAGAGTCCTTACTTCGGAAGCACAAAATGTTCTCACGTTGGTAGAACAGAGATTGCAATCAGATCATACAGAAAGATGTGATCCATCCCAACCTCTAATGTTGATTATTATCCCAGAACAACATAGCCCATATGGAATTCTATGGCAAGGAGGACCTTTACAGAGTATCAATCTCCCAGCATCGCCCACAAAACAGTTACAAACATTTCCTAAGGCAATAGCTCAGTTGATATATAAAGGGTTAGAGGCCTGTATTACCATATTTGGAAGTCACCCTAAGGTCATTATTATTCCCTATACTAAACTACAAATGCAGTGGTTGATTCAGCATGATGATGATTGGGCTGTTTTATATTGCTCAACTACAGCAACATTTGATAACCATTATCCTAAACATCCATGGATACAGTTTTGTAAAAATACTCCAATTATATTTCCAAAAATTACAAAGACGCAGCCTTTGCGTCATTGCCAAACAATACTTACTGATGGATCTAAAAATGGAGTGGGAGCAGTAATAGTTGGAGATAAAACTGAAACCATCATTCTCCCTTCCTCGTCTGCCCAAGTAGTGGAGCTTGCTGCAGTAGTCTTAGCTTTTAATATCATGATGGATCAACCTTTTAATCTGTTATCTGACAGTTATTATATAGTACAATCAATACCTTGTTTAGAAACTGTGCCTTATATTCCCGATGGATCCACAGTTGCTCCTTACTTTCGAACCTTGCGTGCCCTAATTTTAGACCGCAAATACCCCTTTTATGTAGGACATATTAGAGCTCATTCTGGCCTACCAGGACCACTTGCCAAAGCAAATGCTAAGGCTGATAAAGCCACAAAAACTATCTTTGCTTTTACACTATTTGAACAAGCTAAGATGTTTCATTCACAATTTCATGTTAATTCTACTACTCTTAGAAGAAAGTTCAATATTTCTAAAGATGTTGCTAGACAAATTGTTAAAACATGTCAACATTGTGCCACCCTATTGCCAGTACAGTCTGTTGGAGTAAATCCTAGAGGACTGTTACCTAATCATATTTGGCAAATGGATGTTACTCATTTTTCAGAATTTGGAAATCTCAAGTATATTCATGTTTCAGTAGACACCGCTTCAGGGGTAATCATGGCCTCAGTTCACACTGGTGAAAAGGTTAAAGATATTATACAACATTGTTTACAAACATTTGCAACCTGGGGCGTTCCAAAAATCATCAAAACTGATAATGGGCCAGCTTACACATCCAAAAGTTTTCTTCTATTCACCAAAAATTTTGGTATACAGCTCATCACAGGAATTCCTTATAATCCTCAAGGACAAGGAATAGTGGAACGCACTCATTTAACACTAAAAAATTGTTTAATAAGACAAAAAGGGGGAATAGGTGCTGACTTTAGAGCACCTAAAGACAAACTAAATTTAGTACTCTTTATTTTAAATTTTTTAAATGTGGACAAAAATGGAAGCACGGCTGCAGAGAGACATGCTAATCCCACAAGTACTCAAATGTGGGTAAAATGGAAAGATATTCTCACAGGTACATGGAAAGGTTCAGATCCAGTTCTTCGGTGGGTCTGAGGGTCTGTTTGTGTCTTCCCACAGGATCAGCAAACACCAATTTGGATACCTGAAAGGTTGACCAGACTGGTGTATCAAAGTAACGATGAAGAACATCGTGCTGATAAGCGCCCTGCTAATGATGATGTTGACACTGGTGAAGACACGAGAATTATGGGCGATAGTTAAAGCCTGGCCATATCCTTTACCGTTAACTAATACTTCCTCTTTACTTCCTCCGTTGTTCACCACCAAGGCGGCTACAGGATTACCCACTACGTCTTTTGATCCAGATACTCACCTATATAATTTTTCCACTTTCTCCCTCCCTGGAACCTTGTGCTTTGATATACCTGAGGATAATGCTATTAGTAGTAATGACTTTAACCCTTGTATTGTTCTCCAAAAGCAGGTGCAGGGTTTCTTTACATCCAGGGATTCTCCTGATGCTCTACCCCAAGGCTATAGTACGCTTGGTCTTCAATTTGTTAATGGTACACACATAACCATATCAAAGGAATATAGGGAAGGGGCAGCCACCTTGATTACAGGACTTATACCTCACAAATTACCACTTCCCACTAATGGATTTAAAACTCCCAGACTTTTTCCTCCATGTAATCCAAAATTTTCCACACTTCCTACCTGGACAGGTTGTCAAAATGCTGAGCAAACAGCCCCAGTTCAACATGGATTTTTCTTCACACCAAATTTTACTTCTCAGCGTACCACTGATGACTTTGATGATTATGACGGCAAATTTGGCGGAAGGCACACTAATCCTTTTGATAACTGGTTGCTATTTACCTCAACTTCAGGATATACTAACTTACAACCTTTTTTTGCTCTTAAAGGAGGATCTTTCAGACAATGCGAATGGAATTCTATGAAGTGGACTGGAGTTAACAGGAGTAGAGCCAAGACTACTACTAATTGTACTCAAAATCTTTCATTCTTGTCCACCCCAGTCTGTGTGTTCCCTCCTTTTATGTTTTTACTAACTAACACTAATAGCACAAACCTTAATTGCTCTCAATCTAGATGCTACCTTTCTCAATGTTGGAATGCTGCCAATTTCTCCCGAGCGGTCATCATGCGAATCCCTACTTTTCTGCCTATGCCAGTTTCTGTTACAGATGATGAATTGCCAGTATTGCTTTCCAGAAATAAGAGGGATTTTGGAATCACCGTAGCAGTCATTACCACCGTAGTTGCATCAGCAACAGCAGCCGCTGCAGCAGCTGTAGCCTTGACGACATCGGTACAGTCAGCAACTAAGCTTAATGATGTGGTCCAGCAGACAGCTACTGCTCTGTCTACTCAACAAACAATGGATCAACACCTAAAAGCAGGACTACTTTTGGTGAACCAGCGTGTGGACTTACTTCAAGAACAGATGGACCTTTTACAGGAACTGTTAAACGTGGGGTGTATTTATCATCTGCCGGGACTGTGCGTTACACCTGTAGCTTATCATAATCTTAGTTATGCAGCAAATTTGTCTAAAATCATATCTACTCAGCTACGTGCCAATTGGTCTTATAAATTTGATAATCTTACTGCCATTCTTAGATCACAAATTGTTAGCCTTAATTCTACTAGAGTTAATATAGCCCCTATATCTGAAATGCAAAGTTGGTTATCCTCTTCTTTCAGTTTTGTAAAGCAATGGGCAGGAATGGGAGCATTGTGAATGTTAATGATTATTGCAATTATCTTCCTCACACGCTTTATCATGCGTATACGCCAAGTTCATGCCAGAGATCGCATCATTTTCCATCAAGCCATGATGGCCTTAGAGGCTGGCAGCTCTCCTCAAGTCTGGCTGAGCATGCTGGACCGGTAGTCAATAACGGGTAAGGAAGGAGGTAACCTCGTACTGACCTAAAACAGGAGCTGTAGCATGCTCTGCAGTTATCCGATGACGGGTAAGGACGATGGTTGACCACTCCGCCTAAGACAGGCACGGTCCCGAGCCAGCATTCTTTTAATAAATAAAAAAGGGGGAGCTGTCGGGGTACTGCGAACCCCAGCCCTATGGTGCGGCCAAGATGGCGCCTGGCAATGTGCCAAGGAAGTGCTGAGAGCAAAACCAGGTACCTCCAGCAGACTAATTCTCTGTGCAACAAGTGGCGTTATTTGAGGAAGTTAATGTGATTGGCCATGGGTCCTCGTGGACACTGCATGCTTGCTATATGCACACTATTATGCTCCATTACTGTCCATGCTTTCTCCTCGTGATCTATAAGCTGATTGGTTGTTGCATGTAATGTAAGGCCCTTGCAAGAGCGGCCGCGCGCGGCCAGCCAGAAGTAGCAGATAGCAGAAAATAAAGAACTTGCTCCGATCCGGTGTCGTGTCTCTCTGCGGGCAGGGAGCGCGATACCTCTAGACTTGAAAGTTGAGAAAGGACAAGTCTATCAGTCTTTTCTGTCAAACCAGAGACTTCCTGGCTTCCTGACTGCCCTTTTTCTACAATGTCTGCATTTCTACATCTGCACTTCATCAGCCTTCACTTCCTCAGTATCTCTTCAAACAAAAGATTGTGCTGTCATCATGAGTAGTGAGCTGCAACCAAGCACTTATGTCAGGGATAAATAGACCAGCAGACTGCCTTCTTGGTGTGCTTGCTTTCATTCTTTATTTCTGTGTGCCCTTTGGCACGTAGAATAAATTTCCTTCCCTGCTTACAGAGCTGATAAGTCTTTGAGTTGTTTTTCTTTTTCTCCACATTCTGTGGTGCCCAGGTTCCTGGAAACTTCCAACTTGATTCTGGGCTCTGAGCCATGATTCACACCCAAGACTTACACATGCAGCCAGAGGTGTGCATGATGAAGGGCATTTGGGTTCTTTTCGACAATGGGGAGTTCTGGTGTGAACTCTCAGGCCAGAACTCCCAGGCAGGCTTGACACACTTGAGAAGGACATTTTGTACTGCCTGCTATATTTGGCAAACCAGTTGTACACCTGCTCAGTGGTCACGTTTATATCTGAAGTTAAACCCACCCGCCCCACAACTGTGAATACTAGCCCTGGGTTACAGGTGTGTACACACTGGCTGGGTCAACTTGTGCCCATCAACAAAGGGGTATAAACCCTGCTAAGTTCTCTAATACAATATGCTGTGTGCACTGGAGACAGGACTGTGAGGGGAGCATGTGCTGGGGAGGCAGAGCAGAGGTCCCTGTAGACAGGACACATGGGTCTTATCTCCTGAGCTCACCCTATCCCAGTCATATATGGGCCCTTCCCCTGAGCTGACATTGCACCCAGTCAGCTAAATTCCAGAGTATCAAGGCCTGGCCAAGAACATCCTGAGATCCTGGAAGAGAAAGCTCTACAGATAGTCCTGTTCAGGGCCATTACCTTTCTTTGAATGACCCTTATCTTGGGTTTCAAAGGCCCTGACTCATCTCTGGGAACCTCTGCAGATTAGGCAAGTGATAAATGAACACATCCCATGAACACATGGAGGGAAGAGTTCAAGATGTGACACCAAATGCTGAGAAACAGACCATTTGAGGGGTCCGGGGGACATCTGATGGTAGCATAAGACACCCAGGAAAGGAAAGGTAGGTGTGCCATGTGGTGGAGTATGATTACCTGGACAGAGGGGGAAGCCATCTAGCATGAAAGGAGGTACAGGAAGGAGTGTGGGGTATTCCCTCAGGATGGGGTCAGCCAATGTGGAAGGAGCAAACTGGGTGGAGGTGGGGAGAGACTGTAGGTAGGGACAACTGCTTAGTGGAGCAGTCTGTTGAACAGAGAACCTGGATTGGCTCTGAGGGGAGCTCCCTGCACAGCTTGGGGACTTTTCTGGGTGATTAAGGAATTTTCATGGATGCTGGGTATGTCACCTGTTGTGGGCTGTTGTCCTTACTTGCTGGGCCTTGCTGGTTTGGGTGCTCATACCTGAGGCAAATTTCTGTACCCCTTGACACAACTCTCTGGGGAAAGTCTGGTTCTGGGATCCTTCAGGGCAGAGGGAGAAGAGTGGTAGGTTCCTGGATGAAGATAATGAGGAGGGAAGTTACAGAACAGGACCCTCCACATGCTCCATGCTCAGGAACCAGTTCTCTGAGGAAGATGACACTCATCTCCCTGAACCCCCATCCATCATCCTCTTCCTAGGGGACACCTAACCTGTGGACAGTTTCTCCCACAAGAATGGATACACAGCATTACAATAAGTCTGACTGAGGAGGCCCCATGGGTTATGCTCTGTGTTGGATCTCCACCTACCTACCTCCTCTGAGGGCACCCATCCTGCACTGCTCAGCACAGTTCTCTTCAGGGACTCACCCCCACCCCACATGCACTTTCTTTGCAATGTTTGTCCACCCTTGTCCTATTCTCAGCCTCCTGAGCAGAAGTCCTCTATATCCCATGCCTCCCCTTGTTGACAGGCATGGCCCCTGGACCCTTGTCTGTCCTCTCACTTCCAGCACCTGCCACCAGAACTCCTCAACTCTGAGGACTAGGTCCGCATTTCCCTGGAGAGGCACACACTGTCCCACTTCCCAAAATTGGGAGCCCTGCTCAAGTCCAGGTCTGTGGGACACAGTGGTCCCCACACCCTGCATACTGAGACATAATCCCTGCTTACTACTGCCTCCACAAGGTGAGGCCTGTGAGCTGCTTTACACTGGAACCTGTCTCACCTTCCATTCTCCTTCCACTGCTGCCCTGAGTGACTTGCTCCTGTTGAAGCAGGATCACTCCCTGTTGGTGACAGTTCACCCATGTTGTCTTCTCATCAATTTCAAAGTCACCTCCAAGCCTACTGCTTCTCTGCCTTGTGCATTCCTGAGCACTTCTCACACCTCACTGCTGCTCTAAATGCTCTGAGCTTCAAAGACACAGACTTCCTTCCTCTGATCCAGGAGCAGCCCAGGTGCTGGCTCAGCTGCTCTTCTATGCATTCTGAGTTTTCAGTATCACTTACTAGATGACCAAGGGGCATAGAGCTGGAACTGCTGACACTGCACAAAGGGTGCCGAGACTGGTGGCTGTAACTCTGCTGTGACTGTCTCTTCATTTAAGTGAAATGTGGCTTACAAAAGAACCAACTGACTGTGGTAGATGCAACCTCCAGATGCTGCTCACTGCTCACACACCCCAATAACCAACCCACAGTTCTGACTGCCCTGCAGCCCTGTGCACCCTGGAGAAGAAAGCAGCATGCTGCTGGGTGTTTACACTCAGCATTGTACCCTGGCATCACACATCAACCGGTCTGAAAAACTTCTACATCTTCCCATGACCTTCATTCTCTCCTGCCAACTAGAGTCCTGGGACACACCTAGATGCCAGCACCCCTTCCACACTACCACTCAGGGACAGCAGCACAGTGAGAACTGAGCCTAGATTCTCCAGCCCTCTGTCCACATTCTCCCACAGTCACTCATGTTTCTGGTGGATCCTGATGGAGGTTGAGCAAATGCAACCACTGCCTGTTTCTTCAATTTTACTGGATTGTCACACTCTGCTCCTCCAGATGGTTTCCATGTGTTCCAGGGCACCAAGTTCCCCTCAACTCCTGGTCTATGACCTTACCCTCTACCTGGGCACCTGCTCATGTGATCAACTTCCCTCTCTGTTTCAGGACTCTTCCAAGGCTTGGATAGACCCACACTACCCACCCTTCTAAATGATTCCTTGTCCCACAACAAAGACCCCACCTGTCCCAATCCTTTCTTGAAGGTGTTCTCGTACAGCATCTCTACCTCCCACTTCCCACCAGGGAAGAAGAGCTGTCCACAACCAGCACTTCCCAGAACCACAGGCAAAAGACAAAATACCCCTCACAAACATGCTGAGAAGGCCACTTGTGCTGGTGCTCAGGTCACTGACTGATGAGCTATGCCCTGGAAGGCTGTGAGCATCTAGAGTCACATACTGGTATGTCAGACTTGAGCTCATGAACTGCTCAACCCCTGAGAACCTGTCACCTGCTTTCACTAGTTGATGGGTGGCACACAAGTAAACCTCTCTGATCCCTAATGGGATCCATGTCTTCTTCCTGCAGTGATGAAGCCCTGAGACTCAGCAATCTTGTACTGAGACATTCAGTGCGCTCCCCAGCAATGGTGACCCTGGGATAAAAATCAGTCTTTGATCTCTGTGACTGGCTAGAACCTTGTGCACACCTTTAATGTGGACCCTCAGCAGCTGACTACACTTTTCTGTGCCTCATACATGTATGGTGATGCAGGTATTGAACACTCATTAGAGGTAATTTATGACTGATCACATTGACAAATTATTTGGCACCTATCCTGTGCAAGATGCCCTTATGATGTCATCACACACTACTTATTCTAGCCCTTGCCACACTTTCATCCTATGGCTCTCAGAGGCCCCCTGGTGCTTATATGTGGGATACAGGCCCAGTAGCCACCACTTTCCCAACATGTCCACTGTCCCTGTTCACAAACTGTATCATCCTATACCAAGCTCAGGAGACAGGTGGGAGGAGATGGTCATGGTGCCCACTGCTGGCATGGACTCAGTCACCAGCACTGAAGAGACAGAAGGAGTGCAGTTTGGAGCCTGGCTCACAGTCAGCAAGAAACTATGATACCATACTGCTGGTGGTGTTGTGACTGTGGCCTCCTGCACCAAATTCCAGCCCCTCAAGGTATATTAGATATTGCCTTGGTGGTATATCTAATCCTTCAAAACCCTGGAGGAACCAGCAGAGCTACATGCCAGCCAAACCTCTTCTTTCAGTGGAAGATCCACAGAATGGTCAGCACCATCATACTCAGACCCGTCACAGCCATGAGGTAGTGGATATCATTCTGAACTGTGCCATATTCTTGCTTCTTCCTGGTACCTGGCACCTCTGGAAGAAGAACATGCTGAGAGCTGCTTGTCCTGACAAACACTGACTGCCACCCTGACAAACCAACCTTGGGGAAGGCAATGATGACTATGCTGAGGCAAGAGGTCTGGTTTTGAACAAAATGATTACCAAATCCACAGTGTTTTCAATCAGGGCAGGGGTTACAATGCCCAACAATCTCTCAGGAAAGTTCTGTGATCTCACAATCATTCGATTGCAAGTTGTTGCACTCTGAAATTTCCTCATTTGGTTTCCAGTGCCGCTGTGCCATGAGAGCAAAAGTTGGGAGAGAGACTCTATTCAAAGTGGAAGGGGCGGGCTTAGGGCAGGGCAGGTGTGAAGGGTGTGGAGGTTCCAGGCTCCCTTAGGAGAACACACTTTCTCTTCCCAGAGGCTTTCTCTGGGCCTTGGGCCACTTGAATGTTGAGGAGTGGCTTCCGTGACCTCGTGCCTGCACCACAGACAGCGCCTGAAGTCACAGAGGGGCGGCATGACAGCAAGGCAGCAACACAGTTCCTATGGAAACCAGAGACACTTCTTCCTAGCTGCTTCAGATCGAGTTTCAAAACAAGTGCTGTTTCTGCAGGGACGGTAAGAGGAAAGTGGAAGGTAGCGAGGGCCAGGGGCTTCATGTTAAAAAAAAAAAAAAAGGAATCCTAATCTCTTGGCCCAGTTAAAGAGGAGCTACTGGGTGTGCGGGGTGCAGTCCAGTGGGTTGTTGATAACTCCGGTCCCTGCATGACAAGGGACCCCACTAAATTCTGACAGCTCGCAATACCCTCCAGGCTTGCTAGGTGTGACTGTGCTCATCTGGGTGCACCTGATATCATGACAGCCTGGTTACCTAGCTCCTGCTGCGGGCAGTGAGCCCCCAGGAAGTCTAGTGGAACAGGCAGGGACAGAGGGCTGCCTGAGGGCACGTGGGTCAGCCAGCTTAGCACCAGTCCCAGCTGGCATTGTCCTCTCAAACCTCTCCTCCAGGTCTGGTCACCCCTGTGATTTTGCCGAGTCAGGAACTGGTCTAGGGTCCTAGCAGCTACACAACTTGATGGCTGCTGACAGCTCAGGGCTGGGGAGCATGAAGTGCAGCTCCCTGGCTCAGGTGTTCCTTGAACTGGGAAACATCACACCCAGTCTGGTCGGTTGCCCCTCCTTTCTCAGAAAACCGTAACATGAGACAGTTGGAACCTGGGCAGTTGGTCTTCTGTGTGGAGGTGGGTGACTGTTGGGATGGTTCATGTGGAGAGTCATGAGGGAGTCATTCACTCAGCATGTTGCATGGAGGACTGGAAGGAGCTGTTAAGCAAGGAGAGATGTTCTGTGCTCACTCCTCCTGCCAGGGCCACACTTTGGATGCTGCCTTACAACTGGGCTACACTCAGAAATATTCCTGCTGTGATTTTTCCAGAGGCCCTTCAACTCACCTTCAGATGCAGAAATATCTGGCCAATCTGTGTTCACTGAAGGGTTCATTCCTTTGACCAGACTAGTGCCTCTATGGCACAAGGTCCTCTGGGAAATTGCCAAGAGTCTTACCAGCCTCTGAAATTTGCAGAACAAAAACCAGTGAATGAAACAAGAGCCTGCTGTTGGCATGAGAAACTCATTTTCACTTGACATAATACCAAATTTAATGCTTCATGCTGACAGAGGAATGATTAGGAAGTTTCAAAGGTGAATACTCAAAAAGGAAGAGTGAGGAGAGATCCAAGATGGTGGACTAGAGGGAGGCTGTGTTCCTTGTTGCTCCATAACTCCAGTTACAAGCAGAGGATATCTGTTTCTTGGTGAGGCAGTTTTTGCTTCTTATCAATCCCCTTGTGTTTACCCCATTTGTTTGCAGTGATGACCTGCAGTCTGCCAGCATATGGACGCCTTCTTTGAGTGCAGATTGCTCATTGTCAGGTGTCTATCATCCGCCATTTGCCTGCCTCTCACCTGTCCATTGCCTGCCTTACACTTATCCATCACCCAATGCACGAGGTACACCTCCCAATCGTCTGACAACAGTCATTAAACTGATTGCCGACTGCCAGTGGAGCACCAGCTGCCTGCTGTTGCCTGGAAGTTCACTGTTACAGTACATATAGGTTTGATTACACTTGGCTGCCGCCATTTTCAGACAACATCCAGGCCCTGTAGGCCATCTGGCAGGACTGAATGAGCCTCATCTCCAGGATACCTCAGCCCAACCAATCATTCTCTGCCTCTGGGGTTCTCACATCCACTGATTGCTCCCTGCCACCAGGACCCCCAGACCAACTGACTGTGTCCTATCACCAGGACCCCAGACCGACTGATTGCACCCGGCCTCCAGGATCTCACAACCACACCAAACACACCAGAACTCCTGGACCCCTGCCGGATCAACTGCATCCAGTCTCCAGGACCTCCAGCTGACCACATCCACCCCTGAGCTGCAGCTTCCCAATTGCCAACACATTTTGAAACCAAAGAGACCATCTTGGATAATCCTGGAAGCCTTAGCTCCAATCTTTGGGTAGGGCAAATCCCATCTTGCAACACCTACTGGAGGCTTGAAACTCATTGTCAGGTACTTCTCATGCATCAGGCTACTGAACACTGGGAGGTTTCATTAGTATATGACTGTTATACTGTAGATTTTCTTTTTTCTCCTTTTAAAAAATTTAAGTTTTTATTTCTTTACTTTTCTTGCTCTCTTATCCTTTTGTTTACCTGTTCCCTCAGAGTCTCTTTCTCCCTTTTTTGCATGCTAACATCCAACTTCTTTTGATTACACTCTCACCCTTTCTATTTTCTAGAACTTCTGTATATTCTTTTCTTATTCCATTAACAGCCACATTATACATCCCTCTGCATCCTCTTTGTCCTCCATTAGAAACTTCAGACTTTATTGCAAACCTGTTTGTTATACCGAAGATAATATTTGAACACATTTTGTTTACTATGACAATTTTGTTATTGTCCTCATAGGGTCTATTTGTCCTCATAGGATTGCATAGTGTCTGATTTGGGCACTGCTAATATTGATCTCCCCTTAAAGAAAGGGTTTTGGAATCCTATAGGGCCACTATAAGCCTATAGGGAGAAATCTGCAATACTCCAGATCTGCATTGCTAGAGGGGAAGATACATGAACATGAAAAACAAGGGAAGAAAATGATCCAAATAAATCTAGATTCTATATTAATAGAATCCAATGACACTATGTTAGAAGAAATGTCAGAAAAGGATGTCAGATTAAACATGATTAAGATGATTTGTGAAGCACAGAATGAGATAAGAGAGCAAATGCAGGCAATGAATGATATTACCAATAAGCTGAAAGAGCACCTGCAGGAAGCAAAAGATAATTTCAACAAAGATATAGAGATTCTCAAAAAAAAATGGAAATTTTTGAAATGAAGGAAACAATAAACCCAATAAAAATCTCAATGGAAAGCATCATCAAAAGCTAGACTACTTGGAAGACAGAACCTCAGACAATGAAGACAAAATATTTAATCTTGAAAATAAAGTTTCCCAAATAGAGGAGATGGTAAGAAATCATGAACAGAATCTCCAAGAACTATGGGATATCATGAAAATACCAAATTTAAGAATTATTGGGTTTTAGGAAAGCACAGAGATACAAACCAAAGGAATGAACAACCTATTCAATGAAATAATATCAGAAAATTTCCAAAACCTGAAGAATCAAATGGAAAATCAAATACAAGAGGCTTACAGAACACCAAATGCACAGAATCACAACAGATTTACCCCAAGACACATTATAATGAAAATTCCTAACATTCAAAATAAAGATAGGATTTTGAAGGCCGTGAGAGAAAAGCATCAGAATACATATAGGGGGAGACCAATATGGATAGTAGCTGACTTCTCAATCCAGAATCTAGAAGCTAGAAGGGCCTGGATCAACATATTTCAAGCTCTGAAAGATTATGGTTGCCAAACAAGAATCCTATACCCAGCAAAACTAACCTTCAGATTTGAAGATGAAATAAAATCCTTCCATGATAAACAAAAAAGTTAAAAGAATTTACAAATAGAAATCCTGCACTGCAGAATGTTCTCAACAAAATATTCCATGAAGAGGAAATTAAAAACAACAATGTAGGTCAGCAAAGGGAGGAACTACCTTAGAGAAAAAAACACTCAAAGGAGAAACCAAGCCAACTTGAAAACCAAAAATAAGCCAAATGACTGGAAATACAAATCATATCTCAAAAATAACCCTGAACATTAATGGCCTAAACTCATAAGTCAAAAGACATAGAGTGGCAGAATGGATTAAAAAGAAAGATCCAACAATATGCTGCCTGCAAGTGACTCATCTCATAGAAAAAGACATCCACAGACTAAAGGTGAAAGGATGGGAAAAAACCTACCACACACATGGACTCATTAAAAAACTGGGGGTTTCCATCCTTATATCAGATAAAGTGGACTTCAAGCCAAAGTTAGTCACAAGGGTAAAGAAGGACATTTCATACTGCTTACAGGAACCATAAATCAAGAAGACTTAATGATAGTAAATATTTATGCCCCAAACAATGGTGCATCCCTGTACATCAAACAAATCCTTCTCAATTTCACGAATCACATAGACCACAACACAATAATCATGGGTGACATTAATGCACCACTGTCACCATGAGATAGATCTTCCAAACAAAATCTAACCAAAGAAACCATAGAACTCAATAACACAATCAATAACCTAGACTTAATAGATATATATAGAATATTCCATCCATCAACGAGCGGATTCACTTTCTTCTCAGCAGCACATGGAACCTTCTTGAAAGTAGACCATATATTATCCAACAAAGCAGCCCTTAGGATATGCAAAAAAATAGAGACACTGCCTTGTGCTCTATCAGATCATAATGGACTGAGAGTAGAAATCAATGAAAAAATAAAAAAAAGAGAAATTACTCCAACACCTGGGGACTAAATAATATTCTATTGAAAGAAACAAGGATAACAAAAAACATCAGAGAGGAGATAAAAAAATTCTTAGAGGTCAATGAGAATGACGATACAACATATCAAAATCTCTGGGACACTATGAAAGCAGTATTAAGAAGAAAATTCATTGCATGGAGCACATTCCAGAAAAGAATGAAAAGTCAACAACTAAATGACCTAAGAATACTGCTCAAAGCCCTAGAAAAGAAAAACAGAATAACAGTAAAAGTACTAGAAGTCAGGAAATAATTAATATCAGAGCTTAAATCAATGAAATTGAAACAAAGGAAACTATTCAAAAAATTGACAAAAAAGTTGGTTCTTTGAGAAAGTAAACAACATAGACAAACTCTTAGCCACACTAAGAAAGAGAAGGAGAGAGAAAACTCAAATTACTAAAATACATGATGCAAAAGGAAATATCACAACAGACACCACTGAGATACATAACATAAAGAGAAGCTACTTTGAAAATCTGTATTCCAACAAAATACAAACTACCGAAGACATTGACAAATTTCTAGAGACATATGCTCCTCCCAAACTGAACCAGGAAGATATACACAATTTAAACAGATCAATATCAAGCAATGAAATAGAAGAAGCTATTAAAAATCTACCATCCAAGAAAAGCCCAGGACCAGACAGATTCTCAGCCAAGTTCTACAAATCCTTCAAAAAAGAACTCATTGCAATACTTCTCAAAGTATTCCAGGAAATAGAAAGGGAGGGTACCCTACCAAACTCATTCTATGAAGCTAATATGACATTCATACCCAAACCAGGAAAAGACACATCAAGGAAAGAAAATTTAGACCAATATCCTTGATGAATATAGATTCAAAGATCCTTAACAAAATATTGGCAAACCGTATCCAAAAACATATTAAGAAAATTGTTCACCACGATCAAGTGCGGTTCATCCCTGGAATGCAAGGATGGTTCAACATTTGTAAATCAATAAACGTAATCCATCATGTAAATAGACTTAAGAATAAGAATCATATGGTTATTTCAATTGATGCAGAAAAAGCATTTGACAAAATACAACACCCCTTCATGCTCAAAACACTAGAAAAAACAGGGATAGTAGGAACATACTTGAACATTGTAAAGGCTATTTATGCTAAGCCCATGGCCAACATCATTCTTAATTGGCAAAAACTGAAACCATTCCCATAAAAATGGGAACAAGACAGGGATGTCCTTTTTCACCACTTCTATTCAACATTGTCCTCCAAAATCTAGCCAGAGCAATTAGGCAGACTAAGGAAATTAAAGGGTTATGAATACGAAAAGAGAAACTTAAGCTGTCACTATTTGCAGATGACATGATTCTGTATTTAGAGGATCCAAAAACCTCCTCCAGAAAACTTCTATACCTCATCAATGAATTCAGCAAAATAGCAGGCTATAAAATCAACACGCATAAATCTAAAGCATTTTTATACGCAAGCGATGAAACAGCTGAAAGGGAAATGAGGAAAACAACCCCATTTGCAATAGCATCAAAAAAAAAATAAAAGACTTGGGAAGCAATCTAATCAAAGAGGTAAAAGATCTCTACAATGAAAACTACAAGATATTGAAGAAAGAAATTAAGGAAGACCTTAGAAGATAGAATGATCTCCCATGTTCTCAGATAGGCAGAATTAATATTGTAAAAATGAACATACTACCAAAAGTGCTATACAGATTCAATACAATTCCAATTAAAGTCACAATGATGTTCCTCACAGAAATAGAGCAAGCAAACATGAAATTCATCTGGAAGAATAGGAAACCCAGAATAGCTAAAGCAATCCTTAGCCGGAAGTATGAAACAGGGGGTATCTCAATACCAGACCTTCATCTATACTACAAAGCAGATTGGATTAAAAATAAAAATACAACAATATGCTGCCTGCAAGAGACTCATCTCATAGAAAGAGATACCCATAGACTAAAGGTGAAAGGATGGGGAAAAACATACCATGCACACGGACACAGCACAAAAGCTGGAGTATCCATTCTCATTTCAGATAATGTGGACTTCAAGCCAAAACTAGTCAGAAGGGTTAAAGAAGGACATTACATGCTGCTTAAGGGAAGCATAAATCAGCAAGATATAACAATCATAAATATCTACGCCCCGAACATTGGCTCATCCATGTACATCAAACAAATCCTTCTCAACTCCAGAAATCAAATAGACCGCAACACAATAATACTAGGCAATTTTAAAACACCTCTCTCACCACTGGATAGATCGTCCAAACAAAAATTGAATAAAGAAACCATATATCTCAATAATACAATCAACAATTTAGACTTCTCCGACATATATAGAATATGCCATCCAACAAAGAACGAATACACTTTCTTCTCAGCAGCACATGGATCCTTCTCTAAAATAGACCATATTTTATGCCACAAAGCTACTGTTAGCAAATACGAAGATACTACCTTGTACTCTATCAGATCATAATGGATTGAAATTAGAAATAAATGACAGAATAAAAAACAGAAATTTCTCCAATACTTGGAGATTAAATAATACACTATTATATGATGAATGGATAACTGAAGACATCAGGAGGGAAATAAAAAAAATTCTTAGAAGTAAACAAGAACAAAGACACATCATATCAAAATCTCTGGGACACTATGAAAGCAGTACTTAGAGGAAGATTTATTTCATGGGGCGCATTCAAAAAAAGAAGTAGAAATCAACAAAAAAACGACTGAACACTACAGCTCAAAGCCCTAGAAAAAGAAGAGCAGACCAATACCAAAAGTAGTAGAAGACAGGAAATAGTTAAAATCAGAGCCGAAATCAATGAAACTGAAACAAAGAAACAATTGGAAAAATTAACAAAATAAATAGTTGGTTCTTTGAAAAAATAAATAAAATTGATAAACCCTTAGCCACATTAACAAAGAGAAAGAGGGAGAAAACTCAAATTACTAAAATTCGGAATGAACAAGGAAACATCACAACAGACACGAGTGAAATACAAAACATAATTAGAAGCTATTTGAAAATCTATACTCCAACAAAACAGAAAACCTCGAAGACATCAACAAATTTCTAGAGACATATGAATTACCTAAACTGAACGAGGAGGACATACACAACTTAAATAAACCAATTTCAAGCAATGAAATAGAAGAGGTCATCAAAAGCCTACCAACAAAGAAAAGTCTGGGACCAGATGGGTTCTCAGCCGAGTTCTACAAAACCTTTAAAGAAGAGCTCATTCCAATACTCCTCAAAGTATTCCATGAAATAGAAGAGGAGGGAACCCTCCCAAACTCATTCTATGAAGCCAATATCACCCTGATACCTAAAACAGACAGAGACACATCGAGGAAAGAAAATTTCAGACCAATATCCTTAATGAACATTGATGCAAAAATTCTCAACAAAATTTTAGCAAATCACATACAAATATATATTAAAAAGATAGTGCAACACGATCAAGTGGGTTTTTTCCCAGGGATGCAAGGTTGGTTCAACATTCAGAAATCAATAAATGTCATTCACCATATCAACAGACTTAATGTTAAGAATCACATGATTATTTCAATAGATGCAGAAAAAGCATTCGATAAAATACAGCATCCCTTCATGCTCAAAACACTAGGAAAAAAAGGGATAGTGGGAACATTCCTTAACATTATAAAGACCATCTACACTAAGCCCATGGCCAATATCATTCTAAATGGTGAAAAACTGAAAGCGTTCCCCCTAAAAACTGGAACAAGGCAGGGATGCCCTCTTTCACCACTTCTATTCAACATCTTCCTTGAGACTCTAGCCAGAGCAATTAGACAAACCAAATAAATTAAATAGATATGAATTGGAAAAGAAGAACTCAAACTATCCCTGTTCGCTGATGACATGATTATATATTTAGAGGAACCTGGAAATTCCACCAGAAAACTTTTAGAACTCTTAAGTGAATTCAGTAAAGTAGCAGGTTACAAGATCAATGCTCATAAATCCAATGCATTTTTATACATAAGTGATGAATCTTCAGAAAGAGAAATTAGAAAAAATTACTCCATTCACAATAGCATCGAAAAAAATAAAATACTTGGGAATCAATCTCACAAAAGAGGTGAAAGACCTCTACAATGAGAACTACAGAACACTAAAGAAAGAAATTAAAGAAAACCTTAGAAGATGGAAAGATCTCCCATGTTCCTGGATAGGCAGAATTAATATTGTCAAAATGGCCATACTACCTAAAGTGCTATACAGATTCAATGCAATTCCAATTAAAATCCCAATTATGTACCTTGCAGAAATAGAGCAAGCAATTATGAAATTTATCTGGAAGAATAAATAACCTAGAATAGCTAAAGCTATCTTCAGTAGCAAGAGCAAAGCAGGGGGTATTGCGATACCAGATCTTCAACTCTACTACAAAGTAATAGTAACAAAAATGGCATGGTATTGGTACCAAAATAGACAGGTAGATCAATGGTACAGAATAGAGGACATGGACACAAACCCAAATAAATACAATTTTCTCATACTAGACAAAGGGGCCAAAATATGCAATGGAGAAAAGATAGCCTCTTCAACAAATGGTGCTGGGAAAACTGGAAAACCATATGCAACAGAATGAAATTAAACCCCTATCTCTCACCCTACACAAAACTCAATTCACAATGGATCAAGGACCTCGGAATCAGACCAGAGACCTTGCATCTTATAGAAGAAAAAGTAGGTCCAAATCTTCAACTTGTAGGTTTAGAATCAGACTTCCTTAACAGGACTCCCATAGGACAAGAAATAAAAGCAAGAATCAACAACTGGGATAGATTCAAACTAAAAAGCTTTCTCTCAGCAAAGGAAACTATCAGCAATGTGAAGAGAGAGCCTACACAGTGGGAGAATATCTTTGCCAACCATACTTCAGATAGAGCGCTAATTTCCAGAATCTATAAAGAACTCAAAAAACTCTACAGGAAGAATACAAATAATCCAATCAACAAATGGGCTAAGGAAATGAACAGACACTTCACAGAAGAAGATGTACAAGCAATCAACAGATATATGAAAAAATGTTCAACATCCCTAGTAATAAGGGAAATGCAAATCAAAACTACCCTAAGATTTCATCTCACCCCAATTAGAATCGCGATTATCAAGAACACAAGCAACAATAGGTGTTGGCGAGGATGTGGTGAAAAAGGTACACTCATACATTGCTGATGGGGTTGCAAATTAGTGCAGCCACTCTGGAAAGCAGTATGGAGATTCCTCAGAATGTTTGGAATGGAAACACCATTTGACCCAGCTATCCCACTCCTTGGCCTATACCCAAAGGACTTAAAATCAGCATACTACAGAGATACAGCCACATCAATGTTCATTGTTGCTCAATTCACCATAGCCAGGTTGTGGAACCAACCTAGATGCCCTTCAGTTGATGAATGGATAAAGAAACTGTGGCATATATATACAATGGAATATTACTCTGCAGTGAAGAATGATAAAATATGGCATTTGCAGGCAAATGGATGAAATTGGAGAATATCATGCTAAGTGAGATAAGCCAATCTCAAAAAACTAAAGGACGAATGATCTCGCTGATAAGCTGATGAGGACATATAATGGGGGGTGGGAGGGGTTAGCATTAGGTTTAGGGTTAGGTTTAGGGTTAGGTATAAGGAGTGTGGTAAGAATGAAAGAAAGAAGGACTTTACAGAGGGAAAATAGGGGTGGGAGGGGTGGGGGGGAAGGGAAAAATAATGAATCAAACATCATTGCCCTATGTAAACGTATGATTACAAAAATTGTATGCCTTGACTCCATGTACAAATAGAGAAACAACATGTATCCCATTTGTATACAATAATAATAATAATAATAAAAAAAACAGAATAGGTGGAAGCACATCCAAATGAGTGACAGGACATGCTGAGATACAGGAACAAGAGCCCAGAGGCCAGAGCAAGTTCTCAGAGCACAGAGCACAGACACAGAGCCCAGAGCACAGAGCCAGTGCACAGAGAATAGAGCACAGAGAAAAGACCCAGACACAGAGCTCAGAGACAGAGCCCAGAGCCCAGAGCCAGAGCTCAGAGCACAAAGCCAGAGGACAGAGACAAGAGCACAAAGCACAGAGCCAGAGAACAGAGCATAGAGCAAAGAGCCTGAGCCCAAAACCAGACCAGAGAGCACAGAGCACAGATAACTGGCCACAGATCTAGAGCACAGTGCACAGGGCACAGAGAACAGATGAGAACACAGAGCACACAGCCAGAGCACAGAGAACAGAGCATGAAGCACAGATACACAGAACAGACCCAGAGCCCACAGGACAGAGCCAGAGTACAGAGAAAGAATACAGAGCCCAGGGACCAGAGTACAGAGCACAGAGCACAGAGAATAGGCAATAGAGAATGGAGTTAGAGTCAAGAGCAGAGACCCAGATTTCTGAGAAAAACACAGAGAGCCCAGAGCAAAGAGTAAAAACTCAGAGCACAGAGCACAGAGCACAGAGCCCAGAGACCAGGACCAAAGTATGGAGACACAACACAGAGAACAGAGCCCAGAGCTTAGAGCAGAGAGCACAGAGCACAGAGCCCAGAGCCCAGACCAGGAGTAGAGAGACAGAACACAGAGACCAGAGCCCAGAGCTCAGAGCACACATCCAGAGCACAGAGACCAGAGGGCAAAGCAAAGAGCAAGAGCACAGAGCCAGAGCCCAGGGCCCAGAGCCCAGACCCAGAGTACAGAGACAAGGCATATAGCACAGGGCAAAGTGACAAGAATTTAGAGCCCAGAGTAGAGAGCAGAGAGCCAGAACCCATTGCCAGGACACAGATCCCAGAGCCCAGAGCTCAAAGCCCCAGCCAGAGAACACGACAGGATCCCAGAGCTCTACCTTTGTGCCCTTGACTCTGTGTGCTGTGCTCTGATATGTGCTCTGTTCTCTGGTCTCTGGGCTCTGGCTCTGGACACTGGTTCTGTGCTGTGGTCTTTGTGCTCTGCACTCTGCACTCTAGGCTCTGTGCTCTTTACTCCTTCTCTGTGCTTTGTGCTCTGTGCTCTGTGCTTTGGCTCTGGGCTCTGGCTCTGTGCTCTGTGGTCTCTGCTGTCTGCTGTGTGCTATGGTCTCTGGTCTCTGATTTCTGTCCTCTGGCTCTGTCTCTGAGCTCTGGTATCTGGTCTCTAGGCTCTGGGCTATGTGCACTGGGCTCTGTGCTGTGGTCTCTGTGTTTTCTGCTATGTGCTCTGAGCTCTGTGCTCTGTACTCTGTGCTCTTGGTTCTTGGCTCTGGGCTTGTTGATTTGTGCACTGTGCTGTGTGCTCTCTGCTATTTGCTCTGTGCTCTGTGGTCTGGGCTCTGGCTCTGTGGTCTGGGCTCTGGCTCTAGGCTCTCTCTCAATACTCTGCATCTGGTCTCTGAATTCTATCACTGTTCTCTGGGTCCTGGCTTTTTGCTCTACGCTCTGTGCTCTTCACTCAGTGCTCTGGAATCTGACTTTGCTCTCCTGCTCTGTTTTCTGTGTTTTGTGCTCTCAATTCTCTGCCTTTTGCTCTGGGCTCTGTGCTCTGGGCTCTGGGCTCTGGTCTCTGGTCACTGTGCTCTTTGGTCTGTACTCTGGGCTGTATGCTCTGGATTCTGGTTTTTTTTTTTTTTTTTTTTTTTTTTTTTTTGGGTGCTGGGGATCGAACCCAGGGCCTTGTGCTTACAAGGCAAGCACTCTACCGACTGAGCTATCTCCCCAGCTCTAGACTCTCTCTCAATAATCTGGATCTGGGCTCTGAACTCTGTCTCTGTTCTCTGTGTCCTGCCTCTGTGCTTTACACTCAGTGATCTGGGCTCTGGCTCTGGACTCTGTGCACTGTGCTCTGGGCTCTATGCTCTGGGATTCAACTCTAGGCTATCTCTCAATACTCTGGGTCTCGGTCTTAACTCTGTCTCTGTTCTCCTGGTACTGGCTCTGTGCTCTGCGCTCTGTGTTTTGTGCTCTGTGATCTGTCCTCTGTCCTTAGGCCTCTGGGCTCTGGGCTCTGGTCTTTATGCTTTCCACTCTGTGCTCTGTGCTCTGTGATCTGTGCTCTGTGCTCTGGTCTCTATGCTCTGTGCTCTGGTTCTAGGATATATCTCAATTCTCTGGTCTGGGCTCTGAACTCTATCTCTTTTCTTTGACTCCTGGCTCTGTGCTCTGCACTTTATACTCTGCAGCATGTGCTCTGGGCTCTGGATCTGGGCTCCTGCTCTGTATTCGGTGCTCTGTACTCTGGACACTGTGCTCTGGACACTGTGCTCTGAGCACTGGCTCTGTGCTCTGTGATCTGGGCTCTGGGCTCTGGGCTCAGGACTCTGGCTCTGGGCACTGTGTCTGAATCTGGGTCTGGGCTCTGCTCTGTGCACTGTGTTCTGGCTCTGTGTGCTGTGCTCTTTGCTCTTCACTCTGTGCTCTAGGCTCTGGGTCTAGGGTCCTGCTCTGAGACCAGAGCACAGAGCACAGTGACCACAGCACAGAGCCCACAGCATAGAGCACAGATCACACAGCCAGAGCCCAGAAGACAGAGTGCAGAGCACAGAGCACAGAGAACAGAGCAAGAGCACTGACCCAGAGCCCAGAGTGCAGAGTGCAGAACACAGAGCAAGAACAAATACTCAGAGTACAGAACCCAGAGCTCAAACCAGAGGCAGAGTACAGAGACAGACCCAGAGCACAGTGCACAGTGACCAGATACAAGACCACAGAGCACAGTGCCTAGAGCACAGAGCACAGAGCACAGAGCATAAAACACAGAGCACAGATCCAAGAGCACAGAATGCAGAGAACAGAGGCCAGAGCCCATAGTTCAGAGCCAGAACTAGAGAACAGAGACAAGGCACATAGCACAGAGCATAGTGACCAGAAATTAGAGTACAGAGTGCAGAGCAAAGAGCCAGAGCCCAGGGCCAGAGCACAGAACCCAGAGCCCAGAGCTCAAAGCCTGAGCCAGAGTACAGAGAGAGAGCACAGAGCCCAAAGCATATTGACCAGAGTCCAGAACACAGAACACAGATCCAGACAAGAGTGTCAGAGTACAGAACTCTGGCTTTGTGCTGTGAACTCTGTGCTCTGTGCTCTGTTCTCTATTCTCTGTGCTCTTTACTCTGTGCTCTGTCCTCTGGGATCTGGGCTCTGGCTCTGTGCACTGCACTCTGTGCTCTGGCATCTGTGCTCTCTGCTATGTGCCCTGAGCTCTGTGATCTGGGTTCTGGCTCTGGGCTCTGGACTCTTGCTCTGGTCTCTAGTCACCCTTCTCTGTGATCTCTGCTCTGTTTCTGTACTCTGGTTCTGTACCCTGGGTCTGGGCTCATGGCTCTGTGCTCTGTTCTCTGTGCTCTGTGCTCTGGTCTCTATGGTCTGCACTCTGTTCTCTGTGCCCTGTGCTCTGCACTCTGTACTCTGACTGTGTGCTCTGTGTTCTGTGCTCTGTGCTGTATGCTCTGGGCTCTAGGCTTTCTCTCAATACACTGTGTCTGGGTTCTGAATTCTGTCTCTATTCTCTGGGACCTGGCTCTTTGCTTTGCACTCTGTGCTCTAAACTCAGTGCTCTGGATACTAACTCTGGGCTCCTGCTCTGTTTTCTGTGCTCTGTGCCCTATACTCTGTGCTTTTTGCTCTGGGCTCTGGGATCTGGGCTCTGGCTCTGTGCTCTGGGTCCTTTCCTCTGTGCTCTGTGCTCTCTGATCTGTGCTCTGTGCTCTGGACTCTGGCTCTGTGCTCTTTGATCTGTGCTCTAGGCTCTGGGCACTGGGCTCTGTGATCTGGTCTCTGGTCACTGTGTTGTGTGCTCTGTGCTCTGGGCTGTATGCTCTGGGCTCTGGCTCTAGACTCACTCTCAATACTCTGCATCTGGGCTCTGAACTCTGTCTCTGTTCTCTGGGTCCTGGATCTGTGCTCTGTGCTCTGTGCTCTGCACTCAGTGCTCTGGACTCTGGCTCTGCGCCCCTGCTCTCTTTTCTGTGCTCTGTGCTCTGTACTCTTTGGTATGTGCTCTGGGCTCTGGGCTCTGAGCTCTGGCTCTGTGCTCTGTGATCTGAGATCTGGGATCCAGGCTCTAGACTCTGGCTCTGGGCACTCTCTCTGAATCTAGTCTGAACTCTGTGCTCTGTGCTCTTTGCTGTGCACTATTCACACTGGGCTCTGGATCTAGGCTCCTGCTCTGAGACCAGACCACAGAGCACAGAGTACAGAGCCCAGAGCCTGGAGCACAGAGCACAGAGCAAAGAGCCAAGAGCACATAATGCATTGAACAGAGGCCAGAGCCCATAGCTCAGTGCCAGAACTAGAGAACAGCAAGACACAGAGCACAGAGCAGAGTGACCAGACTTTAGAGCACAGAGTGCAGAGCAGAGAGCCACAGCACAGAACCCAGAGCCCAGAGCTCAAAGCCTGAGCCAGAGTAAAGAGACATAGCACAAAGCACAGAAGAGCATATTGACCAGAGTCTAGAGCACAGAGCACAAAGTGCCAGAGAACAGGGCCAGAGACCAGAATTCTGGCTTTGTGCTCTGTGCTCTGATTTGTGCTCAGTCTCTGGTCTCTGTGCTCCTTACTCTGTGACCTCTGCTCTGTCCTCTGGGCTCTGGGCTCTGGCTTTGGGTTCTGGTTCTGCGCACTGTGCCCTGTGCTGTGTGCACTGTGCTATGGTCTCTGGTCCCTCATTTCTGTGCACTGGCTCTGTCTCTGTGCTCTGGTCTCTGGTCTCTGTGCTTTGTGCTGTGATATCTGACTCTGTGCTCTGTACTCTATTTACTTGTCTCTGGGCTCTGAGCTCTGGTTCTGGGTTCTGGGCTCTGGGATCATTGATTTGTAACCTGTGCTGTGTTCTCTGGGCTCTGTGCTCTGTACTCCTGCTTTCCACTCTGAGCTCTGGGCTCTGTGCACTGTACTCCTACTCTGTTCTTTGTGCACTGTGCTTGACATTTTTGCTCTGGGCTCAAGCTATGTGCTCTGTACACAGTCCCCTGCACACTGTGCTCTTGGATCTTGCTCTGAGCTCTGTTCTCTGGTCTCTGTGCTTTGTGCTATGATATCTGACTCTGTGCTCTGTACTCTATTCACTTGGCTCTGGGCTCTGGGCTCTGGGCTCTGGTTCTGGGTTCTGGGCTCTGGGATCATTGATTTGTGCACTGTGCTGTGTGCTGTGTGCTCTGTGCTCTGTGCTCTGTGCTCTAGGCTCTGGGCACTGGGCTGTGTGCTCTGGTCTCCAGACTCTGTGGTCTGTGCTGTGTCTCTTTACTCTAGCTCAGTTCTGGGTCTGGGCTGTTAGCTCTCTGTTCTGTGCTCTGGTCTTTCTGCTCTGTGCACTGTGCTCTGGTCTCTGGTCATTGTGCTCTGTCATCTGTGCTCTGTCATTGTACTCTGGCTCTGTACTCTGGGTCTGGGCTCATGGCTCTGTGCTCTGTGCTCTGGTCTCTGTGCTCTGTACTCTGTGTTCTGGGCTGTATGCTTTGGGCTCTGTCTCTAGGCTCTCTCTCAATACACTGGTTCTGGGCTCTGAACTCTGTCTCTGTTCTCTGGGTCCTGGCTCTATTCTCTGCACTCTGTACTCTGCAATCTGTGCTCTGCACTTACTGCTCTGGACACTGGCTCTGGGCTCTTGCTCTGTTTTCTGTCCTCTGTGCTCTGTACTCTGGTCTCTGGGCACTCAGCTCTGGCTCTGTGCTCTGTGCTCTGTGCTCTGGGCACTGTGCCTGCTGCTATGTGCTTTGTGCTCTGATCTCTAGACTCTGGCTCTGTCCTCTGGACTCTGTGCTCTAGGCTCTGGGCACTGGGCTTTGTGCTCTGGTCTCTGATCACTCTGCTCTGGGGTCTGTGTTCTGTCTCTGTACTCTGGCTCTGTTCTATGTCTGGGCTCATGTCTTTGTGTTCTGTGCTCTGGTCTCTGTGCTCTGTGCTCTGGTCTCTATGCTCTGCACTCTGTGCACTGTGGTCTGTGCTCTGCACACTGTGCTCTGTGCTCTGTGCTCTGTGTGCTGATCCTGAGCTCTGTGCTCTGTTCTCTGGGTTTTACGCTCTGGGCTCTGGCTCTAGGCTCTCTCTCAATACTCTGGGTCTGGGCTCTAAACTCTGTCTCTGTTCTCTGGGTCCTGGCTCTGTGCTCTGTGCTCTGTGCTTTGTACTCTGTGCTCTGGGATCTGGCTCTGGGCTCTTGCTCTGTTTCCTGTGCTCTGTTCTCTGTGCTCTCTGCTCTGTGCTTTGGGATCAAGATTCTGGGCTCTGAATTTTGGCACTACCTCTGACTCTGGGTCTGGACTCTGTGCTCTGTGCACTGTGCTCTGGCTTGGTACTCTGTGCTCTTTGCACTGGGCACCCTGGGCTCTGGCTCTGGGCTCCTGCACTGTGGTTTGTGCTCTGTGGTTTGTGCTCTGTGGTCTGACTTCTGGTTTTGTGCTATGGGCTCTTTGCTCTGCATTCTGTGCTCTGTTCTCTGACTATGTGCTCTGGGCTCTAGTTCTGGGCTCTGGCTCTGTGCTCTATAATCTGCTCTGCACTCTCTGCTCTGTGGTCTGTGCTCTGTGCTATGATCTCTGGTCTCCGAGCTCTGTGTTCTGTGCTCAGTCTCTGAGCACTGGTCTCTGGGCTTTGGGCTCTGTGCTCTGGTTCTGTGCTTTGGGCTCTGTCCATTGCACTCTATGCTCTCTGCTCCATGCTCTGCATTCTGTGCTCTGGGCTCTGGCTCTGTGCTCTTTGGTCTGTTCTCTAGGCTCTGGACACTGGGCTCTGTGATCTGGTCTCTGGTTACTTTGCTCTGTGCTCTGTGCTCTGGGCTGTATCCTCTGGGCTCTTGCACTAGGCTGACTCTAAATACTCTGTGTCTGGGCTTTGAACTCTGTCTCTGTTCTCTGGGTCCTGGATCTGTGCTCTGCGATCTGTGCTCTGCACTCAGTGATGTGGACTCTGAGTCTGGGATCCTGCTCTGTTTTCTGTGCTCTGTGCTTTGTACACTGTGGTCTGGGCTCTGGGCTCTGGACTCTGAGCTCTGGCTCTGTGCTCTGCGATTTGGGCTCTGGGATCTGGGATCTGGACTCTGGCTCTGGGCACTGTCTCTGAATCTGTGTCTGAACTCTGCTCTGTGCACTGTGTTCTTGCTCTGTGCTCTGTGCTCTGTTCTCTGGGCTCTATGCTCTGGTTCTGTGCTCTGCACTCTGTGCTCTGTGCTCTGGCTCTTGGCTCTGGCTCTCTGCTCTGTACTCTGTGCCTGCACACTGTGCTCTGGACTCTAGCTCTGGGCTCTGGCTCTGAGCTGTGTGCCCTGTGCTATGGTCTCTTGTCTCTGATTTCTGTGCTCTGGCTCTGTCTCTCAGTTCTGGTCTCTGGTCTTTGGTCTCTGGGCTCTGTGCTGTTTTCTCTGTGCACTGTGCTCTGTGTTATGTGCTGTGTACTCTGAGCTCTTGGCTTTGGGCTCTGGCTCTGTGTTCTGCACTCTGGGCTCTGGGTTCTGGGTTCGTTGATTTGCACACTGTGCTGTGTGCTCTGTGCTCTGGGCTAGTTTCTCTGGGCTCTTTGCTCTCTGCTATGTTCTCTACACTCTGTGCTCTGTGTTCTGGCTCTGTGCTCTGGACTCTAGGCACTGTGCTCTGTACTCTGGGTCTGTGCTCTGTGCTTTGTGCTCTAGGTTGTATGCTCTGGGTTCTTGCTCTAGGCTATCTCTCAATACACTGGGTCTGGGCTCTGAACTCTGTCTCTGTTCTCTGTGACCTTGCTCTTTGCTCCATGCTCTGTGCTTTGCACTCAGTGCTCTGGGCTCTGGTTCTGGACTCCTATTCTGTTTTCTGTGCTCTGTGGTCTGTACTCTGTGCTCTGTGCTTTGGCTCTGTGCCCTTGCTCTTTGCTCTACACTCTATGCTCTGGATTGTGGCTCTACATTCCTGCTCTGACATCAGAGCACAGAGAACAGATCACAGGGACCACAGCATAGAGCCTAGTACAGAGAGCACAGAGCACAGAGCCAGTGCCCAAAAGACAGAGTGTGGAGCAGAGAGCACAGAGAACAGAGCCAGAGCACTGATCCAGAGCCCAGAAGGCAGAGTGCAATGCAAAGAGCACAGAGGACAGAGCAGAGAATTGATCCAGTGCCCAGAGCAACAGTACAGAGCACAGAACCAGATCCCATAGCTAGAGAACAGAGCAGAGAGCCCAGAGCTTAGAGCACAGAGCACAGAACACAGAGCACAGGGAATAGTACAGGAACTCAGAACCAGAAACCAGAGTGCCAACTGCAGAGCACAGAGAACATAGAACAGATCCAGGACCTAGAGAACAAAGAGAGAGTTCGGAGGCCAGACCCAGAGTATTGAGACAGAGCCTAGAGCCAGAGTCAAGAGCACAGGGTCCAGAGCATAGAGCCCATAGAACAGAACCAGTGCACAGAGTGCACAGCACAGAGCACAGAGTGCAGAGCACAGAGAGCAGAGTACAATGACCACAGAAAAGAGCACAGAGCACAGACACAGAGTACAGAGCAAGAGTAGAGAGTTAGAGAACAGAGCACAGAATACAGTGCCCAGAGCCCAGAGCACAGTGCACAGAGCATTGTGCTTAGAGTCCAGTGCCCAGAGCCCCGAGCACAGAGCCAAGTGCACAGAGACAGAACCCAGAGAAAAGGGAGCAAAGCACAGTGTGCAGGGCATAGGGCACTGAGCCCAGAACAAACAGCAGAGAGCACAATGAAAAGAGACCAGAGCACAGATCACAGTGTTCAGAGCCCATAGCACAAAACACAGAGCACAGAGTACAGAGATCACAGCCCAGAGCACAGAGCACAGAGCAAAAACACAGAACAGAGAGCACAGAGTCCAGAGCCCAGAGCTCAGATCCAGAGCCAGATACAGAAACAGAGCACAGAGCACAGAGCACAGTGACCACAGTTCAGAGCCAAAGCAAGTGCCAAGAGCCCAGAGCACAGATCCCAGTGTATAGAATGCAGAGAACAGAGGCCAGAGCCCAGAGCTCAGAGCCAGAACTAGAGTACAGAGACAAGGCACAGAGCACTGTGACTATTGACCAGAGTCCAGAGCACAGAGCACAGAGCACAGAGCCAAAGTACAGGGCCAGAGCCCAGAGCTCTGGCTTTGTGCTCTCAACTATGTGCTCTGATCTCTGGTTTCTGTTCTGTCTCTGGACTCTGTGCTCTTTACTCTATTTACTCTTTGTTCTGCGCTCTGTGCTCTGGGATCTGTGCTCTAGGCTCTGGGCACAGGCTCTGTGCTCTGGTCTTTGGTCACTGTGCTCTGTGGTCTGTGCTCTGTCTCTGTACTCTGGCTCTGTACTCTGGGTCTGGGCCCATGGTTCTGTGCTCTGTGCTCAGTTTTCTGTGCTCTGTACTCTGGTCTCTATGCTCTGCAGCATGTGCTCTGTGCTCTATTCTCTGTACTCCGTGCTCTGACTCTATGCTCTATTCTGTGTTCTGGGCTGTATGTTCTGGGCTCTGCCTCTAGGCTCACTCTCAATACTCTTTGTCTGTGATCTGAACTCTGTCTCTGTTCTCTGTGTCCTGGATCTGAGCTCTGTGCTCTGTGCTCTGCACTCAGTACTCTGGGCTCTGTTTCTGGGCTCCTGCTCTGTTTTCTGTGTTCTGTGCTCTGTACCCTGTGGTCTGGGCTCTGGGCTCTGGGCTCTGGGTTCCGGACTCTGAACTCTGGCTCTGTGCTCTGTGATCTGGGCAATGGGCTCTGGGTTCTGGACTCTGTCTCTGGGCACTGTCTCTCAATCTGGTTCTGGTCTCTGTGCTCTGTGTCTGTGCTTTGGACTCCATGCTGAGGGTTGTGTGCTCTGGGTCATTGCTCTAGGCTGTCTTTCAATACTCTGTCTGTGCTCTGAACTGTATCTCTGTTCTCTCGGTCCTGGCTCTGTGCTGTGTGCTCTCTGTTCTATACCCTCTGCTCTGGACCATGGCTCTGGGCTGTCTCTGTTCTCTGTGCTCTACACTGTGAGCCTGGGATGAGGGCTCTGTGTTCTGTCTCTGTATTCTGGATCTGTGCTCTGGGCTCTGTTCACTGTGCTCTGGGCTCTGTGTTCCATGCCATGAACTCTGTGCTCTGGGCTCTGGGCATGTTGATTTCCCAATGGGCTCTGTGCTCTCTGATCTGTGCTCTGAGATCTGGGCATTGTGTTCTGTGCTCTGGTCTCTGGTCTCTGTTCTCTAGCTTGTACTCTGTTCTCTGGCTCTGTGCTCTGTGCTCTGTTCATTGTGTGCAGGGCTTTGTGCTCTGTGCTCTGAGATCTTGGCTTGATGGTTTGTGCACTGGGCTCTCTGCTCTGAAGTGTGTGCTCTGTGCCATGATCTGGTCTCTGACTCTATGCTGTGTGCTTCATGCTCTATGCTCTGTTCTCTGTGTACTATGATCTGTATTTTGTTCTCTCTTCACTGTGCTCTGGTCACTGTACTCTTTACTCTGTGCTCTGTTCTCTGTAGTTTGTGTTCTCTGCTCTGGGCTCCAGCTCTAGTTTCTGTCTCTAAATTCGTGGTCTGGGCTCTGAACACTGTTGCTCTTATCTGGGTCTTGGCTGGCTGTGTGCTCTGTGTTCTGTGTTCTTCACTCTGTGCACTGGGCTCTGGCTCCGGGCTCTGTGCTCTGTTCTGTGAGCCTGGGATGTGGGCTCTGTGTTCTGTCCCTGTACTCTGGATCTATGATCTGAGCTCTGTGCACTGGGCTCTGTGCTCTGGGCTCTGGGATGTGGGCAGTGTTCTATGGTCTCTGATCTCTGAGGTCTGTGTTCTGTGCTCTGTCTTGGAGCTCTGGACACTGGACTCTGTGCTCTGTACACTGGACTCCGTGCTCTGGTCTCAGAGCAGGAGCCTAGAGCCAGAGCCTAGTACGAAGAGTGCCAGAGACCCGAGCACAAAGCACAGTGCCCAGAGCCCAGAGCACAGATCAGAGAGCACAGAGCCAGAACTGAGTGCACAGAGACCAGAGACCAGAGAACAGAGCCCAGAGCACACAGCACACAGCACACAGCATAGAGCCCATTGTGCAAATAAATGAGCACAGAGCCCAGAGCACAGAGATCATGGCATGGAACACAGAACCCAGAACCCAATGAACAGATCCCAGAGCATTTATCCAGATTAAAGAGACAAAACACAGAGCCCTCAACCCAGACTCACAGTACAGAGCACAGATAACAGATAAACAGCCCAGAGTCAGAGCCCAGAGCACAGGGTGTAAAACACAGAGCACACAGAACAAAGCAAGGACTGAGAGAAGAGAGATACAGTTCAGAGCACAGACACAGAGTATTGAGAGAGAACCAAGAGCCATAGTCCAGACCACAAAGCCCACAGCACAGAGCAGAGTGCAGAGCACAGAGACCAGAGCACAGAGCACAGAGCCAGAGCCAGAGTACACAGATAGAGCACAGAGCACAGAGAACACAGGACAGAGAACAGAGCACAGACCCAGAGCACAGAGTCAGATCCTAGAGCAGAGAGTGCAGAGCACAAAGCCCAGAGCCCAGTGCAGAGAGTACAGAGAACAGAAGACAGAGAACAGAGCCAGAGCACTGATCCAGATTCCAGAGCCCAGAGTGCAGAACACAGAGCACAGAGCACACAGCACAGAGCACAGAGAACAGAGAACAGTGCAGGAGCCCAGAGCCTGAGGCCAGAATGTACAGTGCAGAGCCCAGAGCACAGAGACCAGAGCACAGAGCCAGAGACCAGGGCGAGAGCCTAGAGCACATAAACAGAGTACAGATACAGAACACAGAGCTCTGAGCCCAGAGCTCAGAAACAGAGTCAGAGAACAGGGACAGAGCAAAGATCACAAGTATAGTGACCAGAGGCCAGAGCAAGGGTGCAGACCATAGTGCCCCAGCCCAGGGCCAGTGCCCAGAAAAAAGAGTGCAGAGCACAGAGCCCAGAGAATGGAGCACAGAGCACAGAGCACAGAGCACAGAGCACAGAGCCAGAGCCAGAGTACAGAGACAGAGCACAGAGCACAGAGCATAGTGACTGGAGTCCAGGACACAGAGCGCAGAGCACAGCCAGAGTTCAGGGCCAGAGCCCAGAGCTCTGGGTCTATATTCTCTGCTCTATACTCTGTGCTCTGCACTCTATGCTCTGGTCTCTGTGCTCTGTTCTCTATGTTCTGTGCTCTGTGCTCTGGTCTCTGGGTTCTACACTCTGTGCTGTATGCTCTGTGATCTGTGCTCTGGGCTCTGGGCTCTCTCTCTGGGCTGTGTGCTATGGGCTCTGAATCTAGGATCTCTCTCAATACTCTGCATCTGGTCTCTGAAGTCTGTTTTCTTGGTTCTGGCTCTGTACTCTGTGCTCTGTGCTCTGCACTCAGTGTTCTGGGCTCTGACTAGAGGCACTGTTCTTTTTTCTGTGCTCTGTGCTCTGTGCTCTGTGCTCTGGCTCTGGGTCTGGACTCTGTGCTCTGTGCACTGTGCTTTGGCTCTGGGCTCTGTGCACTGGGCTCTGACTCTGTGTGTCTTCTCTGAGACCAGAGCAAACAGCAATGAGCCCAGAGCCTAGAGCCCAGAGCACAGAGCACAATGCATAGATCCCAGAGTGTAGATCCAAAGTACAGAGAACACAGAGCCCACATCCCAGACTCACAGAACAGAACACAGAGAACAGAGACAGAGCTCGGAGCCAGAGCCCAGAGTACATAGTGCAGAACACAGAGCACAGAGCACACAGCCAGGACCCAGAGAAGAGAGACAGTGTTCAGAGTCCAGACCCAAAGTTTAGAGACAGATCCTAGAGCCAGAGCCCAGAGCACAGAAAGAAGAATACAGAGAACAGAACACAAATAAAAAGACTGGGACCAGAGCAGAGTGATAAGAGACCAGAGCACACAGCACATTGCCCATAGAACAGAGCATAAAGCACAGAGCTCAGACCCAGAGACCAGAGCACAGAGCACAGGGCACAGAGAACAGAACACAGAGAACAGACACAGAGGCCAGAGCACAGATCCAGAGCACAGAGACCAGAGAGCAGAGCACAGAGCACCATACCTAGATCCCAGAATGCAGGTCAGAGAGCACAGAGCTAGAACCACGTGCACAGAGGGTAGAGGGTAGAGCACAGAGCACAGAGCACAGAGCTCAGAGTACAGATCCTGTTGCACAAATCAACGAGCACAGACCCCAGAGAACAGAGATCATGGCCCAGATCACAGAGCCCATATCTCAGTGAATAGAGTCCAGAATATAGATCCAGAGTACAGAGACAGAACACACAGCCCACATCCCAGGCTAACAGCACAGAGCACAGAGAACAGAGACACATCCCAGAGTCAGAGCCCAGAGTACAGGTAGTAGAACACAGAGCACACATCACAGAGCCAGGACGGAGATAAAAGAGGTACAGTTCACAGCACAGACCCAGAGTATTGAGAGAGAGCCAAGAGTCATATCCCAGAGCACACAGCCGACAGCAGGGAGCACAGAGTGCAGAACACAGAGACCAGAGCAGAGAACACAGAGACCAGAGCACAGAGCTTAGAGCCAGAACCAGAGTACAGAGACAGAGCACAGAGCACAGAGCACAGAGCAAAGAGCCAGAGCCCAGAGTCAGATTAGAGCACAGAGTGCAGAGCACTGAGCCCAGGGTAAAGGGCCCAGGGCACAGAGTGTAGAGAATAGAAGACAGAGAAGAGAGCCAGAGCACTGATCCAGATTCCAGAGCGCAGAGTGCAAACACAAAGCACAGAGCACACAGCACAGAGCACAGAGTACAGAGAACAGTGCAGTAGCCCACAGCCAGAGGCTAGAATGTAGTGTGCAGAGCTCAGAGCCTAGACCACAGAGACCAGATCACAGAGCCATAGCCCAGAGCCAGAGCCTAGAGCACATAAACAGAGTACAGAGACAGAACACAGAGTTAAGAGCTCAGAACTCAGAGCCAGAGTGAGAGTACAGGGACAGAAAAAAGAGCAAAGGACAGTGACCAGAGCCTGGAGCAAATAGCGCAGAGCATAGAGTCTGAGCCCAGAGCCAGTGCCCAGAGCACAGAGTGTGGAGCACATAGTCCAGTGAACAGAAATCAGAGCACAGAACACAGAGGCCAGAGCTCATTAGCCAGAGACAGAGAACAGAGACAGAGCACAGAGCACAGTGACCTGAGTCCAGAGCACAGAGTGCAGAGCACAGAGATAGAAATCAAGGCCCGAGCCAATAGTTTGGGCTCTGTGTCCTGTGCTCTGTGCTCTGTGCTAGGTGCTCTATGCTCTGTGCTCTGTGCTATGTGCTATGATCTCTGTGTTCTGAGCTATGAGCTCTGTGCTGTGTGTTCTGTGCTCTGCGCTCTGCGCTCTGTGCTCTGTGCTCTGGCTCTGTGCTCTGTGCTCTGTGCTCTAGGCTGTATACTCTGGGCTCTGGCTCTAGGCTCTCTCTCAATACTCTGTGTCTGGGCTCTGAACTCTGTTTCTGTTCTCTGGGTCCTAACTCTATTCTCTGCACTCTGTGCTCTGCACTCAGTGCTTTGGACTCTGGCTCTGTGCTCTTGCTCTGTTTTCTGTGCACTGTGCTCTGTGATCTGTACTCTGTGCACTTTGCTCTGAATTCTGCGCACTGGGTTCTGACTCTAAGTTCCTGCTCTGAGACCAAAGTACAGTGCAGAGAGCACACCGACCACAGCACAGAGCCCTGAGCACAGTGCCAAGAGCCCAGAGCACAAAACACAGCACAGAGCATAGAGACCATAACCAAGAACACAGAGCCAAGAGCCAAGAGCACAGAACACAGAGCACAGAGGTCAGAGCCCAGAGTTCAGAGCCAGAGCCTGAGTACAAAGAAAGAGAAAAGAGCACAGAGCACAGTGACCAGAGACCAGAGCACAGAGCACAGTGACCACAGCACAGAGCACAGAGCCAAGAGCCAAGAGCCAAGAGCACAGAACACAGAACACAGAGCACAGAGGTCAGAGCCCAGAACTCAGAGCCAGAGACAAAGTACGAAGAATGAGAACAGAGCACAGAACACAGTGACCAGAGACCAGAGCACAGAGCACAGTGACCACAGCACAGAGCACAGAGCACAAAACACAGAGCACAGAGTAGAGAACTGATCCAGAGACCAGAGCACACAGTACAGAGCACAGAGCCAGATCGCATAGCCAAAGCACAGAGCACAGAGCACAGAGTACAGATTGCAGAGCACAGAACACAGAGCACAGAGTGGAGAACTAACCCAGAGCCCAGCAGGAAAAGTCCAGAGCACAGCTCTAGATCACAAAGCTAGAGCACAGAGCAGAGGGACCAGAGCATAGAGCACAGAGCACAGAACACAGAGTACAGAGAATAGTGCAGGAACTCAGAGCCAGAGGCCAGAGTGCCAATTGCAGAGCACAGAGAACAGAGCACAGATTCAGGACCCAGAGAACAGAGAGAGAGTTCAGAGACCAGATCCAAAGGACTGAGACAGAGCTTAAAGCCAGAGCCCAGAGCCCAGAGCCAGAGCACAAATCCCAGAACAAAGTGCCATAGCACAGAGCACCCTGCACAGAGCACAGAGTGCAGAGTACTGAGAGCAGAGCACAATGACCACAGACCAGAGTACAGAGTACAGAACCAGAGCAGAGAAACAGAGAACAGAGCACAGAACACAGTGCCCAGAGTCCAGTGCCCAGAGCCCAGAACTCAGAGCTGAGAGCACAGAGCCAGAGCCCAGAGAACAGAGTGCAGAGCAGAGAGCACAGAGTGCAAATCACAGAACAAAAAGCCCAGAGCACAGAGCACAATGAACAGAGACCAGAGCATGGATCACAGTACCCAGAGAACAAGCACAAAACACAGAACACAGAACACAGAGACCACAGCCCAAGCCCAGAGTCAAGAGCCAAGAGCACAGAACATAGAGCACATAGCATAGAGCCCAGAACTTAGAGCCAGATCAAGAGTACAGAGACAGAGAACAGAGCAAAGGGCACAGTGACCAGATACCAGAGTACAGAGCACAGTGCCCAGAGCACAGAGCACAGAGCACAGAGCCCAGAGCAGAAAATATAGAGCCCAGAGCCCAGAGCCGAGAGCACACAACCAAGAGCCAAGAGTTCATAATGCAGAAAACAGAGGCCAGAACCATAGATCAGAGCCAGAACTAGAGAACAAAGACAAGGTACAGAGCACAGAGCATAGTGACCAGAGTGTAGAGCACAGAGTGCAGAGCAGAGAGCCAGAGCCCAGAGCAGGAACACAAAACCTAGAGCCCAGAACTCAAAGACTGAGCCAGAGTACAGAGAGAGAGCACAGAGCACAGAACGCTGTCTTTGTGCTTCTCAGCTCTGTGCTCTGTGCTCTGGTTTGTGCTCTGTCTATGGTATCTGTGCTCTTTATCCTATGCTCTGTGCTCTGTCCTCTGGGCTCTGTGCTCTGCACTCTGTGCTCTGGGCTCTGTGCTCTGGGCTCTTGCTCTGGGCTCTGGCCCTGTGCTCAGTACTCCTGATCTCCACTCTGAGCTCTGTGCTCTGTGCTCTGTACTCCTGCTCTGTGCTTTGTGCTTTGTGCTCTGTGCTCTCGCTCTGGGCTCTGGCTCTGTACTCTGTACTCTGTGCCCTGCACACTGTGCTCTTCACTCTGGATCTGGTTCTGCTCACTGTGCTGTGTACTGTGTGCCCTGTGCTATGATCTCTGGTCTCTCATTTCTGTGCTCTGGCTCTGTCACTGAGCTCCATTATCTGGCTCTGTGCTCTGGGCTATGTGCTCTTTGCTCTGTGTTCTCTGCTGTGTGCAGTGTGCTCTGTGCTCTGTACTCTGTGTTCTTGGCTCTGGGCTCTGACTCTGTGTTCTGCACTCTGGGCTCTGGGCTCTAGTCTCTGGTCACTGTGCTCTGTGGTCAGTGCTCTGTTTTTGTATTCTGGCTCTGTAATCTACAAATTGACTCATGGCTTTGTGCTCTGTGCTCTGGTCTCTGTGCACTGTGCTCTGATCTCTATGATCTGCACTCTGTGCTCTTTGCTCTGGGCTGTATGCTCTGGGCTCTGGCTGTGGGCTCTATCTCTAGGCTCTCTCTCAATACTCTGCATCTAGTCCCTGAATTCTGTCTCTATTCTCTGGGCCCTGGTTCTGTGTTCTGCACTCAGTGCTGTGAATTCTGGCACTGAACTCTTGCTCTGTTTTCTGTGCTCTGTGCTCTGTAATCTGTGATCTGGGCTCTGGGCTCTGGGTTCTGAGCTCTGGCTCTATGATCTGGGCTCTGTGCCCTCTGCCATGTGCTCTGTGCTCTTGCCTGTGGCTCTGTGCTCTGTGCTCTGAGCCCTGTGCTCTAGGCTCTGGGCACTGGGCACTGGGCTCTGTGCTCTGCTATCTGGTCACTGTGCTCTGTGGTCTGTGCTGTGTCTTTGTACTCTGGCACTGTACTATGGGTCTGGGCTCATGGCTCTTTGCTCTGTGCTCTGGTCCCTGAGCTCTGTGCTCTGGTCTCTATGCACTGCACTCTGTGCTCTGTGATCTGGGCTCTGGGCTCTGGGTTCTGGACTCTGGCTCTGGGCACTGTCTCTGAATCTGGGTCTGGACTCTGTGCCCTGTGCAATGTTCTAACTCTGTGCTCTCTGCTGTTTGCTCTGCACTCTGTGCAGTGGGTTGTAGGTCTAGGCTCCTGCTCTGAGACAAGAACACAGAGCAGAGAGCACAGAGCCCACAGCAGAGAACACAGAGCACAGAGCCAGAGCCCAGAAGACAGAGTGCAGAGCACAGAACACAGAAAACAAAGCCAGAGCACTGATCCAGAGACCAGAGTGCAGAGTGCAGAACACAGAGCACAGAGCACAGAGCAGAGAACTGATCCAGAGCCCAGAGCACACAGTACAGAGTACAGAGCACAGAGCCAGTGCACAAAGAACAGAGCACAGAGCACAGAGTGCAGAGCACAGAGCACAGAGCTAGGGCACTGATCCACAGCCCAATGAGCAGAGTGCAGAGCACTGATCCAGAGCCCAGAGAACACAGTGGAGATCACAGAGTCAGATCACATAGTCTGGACATAGAGCACAGAGCCCAGAACCCAGGGCACAATGCACAGAGCATAGAGCACATAGAGGAGATCAGGATCCCAGAGCCAGAGACAGAGTACATAGCACAGAATCCAGAGCACAGATCCCAGAGCCCAGATTGCAGAGCACAGAGCCAGAGCACAGTGCACAGAGCATAGAGCAAGGAGCTCAGAGCATAGAGCCAGAGCACAGAGCTTAGAGTACAGAACACAAAGCAGAGAACCAGGGCACATAAACAGAGTACAGAGATAGAACACAGAGCCCAGAACCCAGAGCTCAGAGCCAGAGCCATAGTACAGGGACAGAGCCAAGAGCATAAGGACAGTGATGACCAGAGCCCAGAGCAAAGAGCGCAGAGCATAGAGCCTGAGACCAGAGCCAGTGCCCAGAGCACAGAGCCCTGAGAACAGAACACAGAGCACAGAGACAGAGACCAAAGTCCAGAGCTCAGAGCCAGGATCAGAGAACAGAGACAGAGCACAGAGCACAGAGCACAGTGACTGGAGTCCAGAGCACAGAGCACAGAGAACAGAGTCAGAGCTCAGGGCCTGAGCCTAGAGTACTGGGTCTATGCTCTGGGCTCTGGGCTCTGTGCTCTGTGCTTTGTCTCTGAGCTCTGGTTTCTGGGATCTGTGCTCTACAGTCTATCTCTGGGCACTGTCTCTCAGTCTGGGTCTGGGCTCAGTGCTCTGGCTCTGTGCTCTCTGCTCGGTGTCTGTGCTCTGTGCTCTGTACTCTGTGCTCTGTGATCTGTGCTGTGAGCTCTGTCTCTGTATTCTGGCACTGTACTCTGGGTATGCACTCTTGGCTTTCTGCTCTGTGCTCTGGTCTCTGCGCTCTGAGCTCTGTGTTCTTTGCTCTGGGCTGTGTGCTCTGGGCTCTGGCTCTAAGTTCTCTCTCAATACACTGGGTCTGTGCTCTGAAGTCTGTTTCTGTTCTCTGAGTACTGGCTCTGTACTCTGTAATGTTCTGCCATTCAGTGTTCTGGGCTCTGGATCTGGGCACCTGCTCTGTTTTCTGTGCTATGTGCTCTGTGCTCTGTGCTCTGTGCTCTGTGCTCTGGGATCTGGCTTTGGGCTGCTGCTCTGAGACCAGAGGACAGATCAGAGTGCCCCCAACACAGAACACAAAGGCCAGACACCAGAGCTCCAAGACAGAGCACAAAGTGGAGAGCTCAGAGACCAGAGATCATAGCACACAGCCCCCATCCCAGACACCGGAGCACAGAGCCCAGTCTATTGAGCTCAGAGCATACATCTAGAATACAGAGACAGAACACAGAGCCCACATCCAAGGCTCACAGAACAGAGCACAGAGAACAGAGAGGAGCCCAGAGCCAGAGCCCAAAGCACAGAGTGCAGAACACAAAGCATAGAGCACATAGCGAGGACACAGAGAAGAGAGACAGAATTCAGATACCAGAACCAGAGTTTAGAGACAGACCCTAAAGCCAGAGCCCAGAGCACAGAATGCAGAGTAGAGAGAACAGAACACAGAGTAATGAACACAGAGACCAGAGCACAGTGACCAGAGACCAGAGTACAGAGCAGAGAAAAGAGAAAATGGAGCAGGAGCCCAGACCCAGAGCCCACAGTGCAGATTACAGAGCACAGAGCACAGAACACAGAGCCAGACCCAGAGAACAGACACAGAACACAGAAAACAGACCCATAGAATTGAGACAGAGCCTAGAGCCAGAGACCAGAGCACACAGTCCAGAGCACAGAGTACAGAGCCAGAGCACAGAGCACAGGGCACAGAGGGGAGGGCACAAATCTAAGAGCCCAGACCCAGAGTAGAGAGACAGATAACAGAGCACAGTGACCAGAGACCAAAGCACAGAGCAGAGTGCCCAGGGCCTAGAGTGCAGAGACCACAGCACAGAACTAGAGCCCAGAGCACAGAGCCCAGTGAACAGAGCACAGAGCACAGAGACAGAGCACAGAGCACAGAGTGCAGAGAACAGAAGATAGAGAACAGAGCCAGAGCACTGATTCACATCCCAGAGTGCAGTGTGCATAACACAGAGCACAGAGCACACAGAACAGAGTATAGAGAACAGTGCAGGAGCCCAGGACCAGAGGCCAGAATGTAGTGTGCAGAGCCCAGAGCCCAGAGCACAGAGACCAGAACACAGAACCAGAGCCCAGAGCCAGAGCCTAGAGCACATAAATAGAGTACAGAGACAAAACACAGAGCTCAGAGCCCAGTGCTCAGAGTCAGAGCCAGAGTACAGGGACAGAACAAAGAGCACAAGGACAGTGACCAGAGCTCAGAGCAAGGGTGCAGAGCACAGTGCCCCAACCCAGGGCCAGTGCCCCGAACACAAAGTGCAGAGCACAGAGCCCAGAGAAAAGAGCACAGAGCACAGTGCACAGAGCCCAGAGCCTAGTGCTCAGAGCCAGAGCCACAGTACAAAGCACAGAGCACAAAGCACAGAGCACAGAGACCAGAGTTCCAAGACAGAGCACAGAGCACAGAGATCAGAGACCAAAGACCATAGCACACAGCACACATCCCAGAGCCCAAAGCACAGAGACCAGTCCACTGAACCCAGAGCATACATCCAAAGTACAGAGACAGAACACAGAGTCCACATCCAAGGCTCACAGAACAGAGCATAGAGAAGAGATAGAGGCCAGAGCCAGACCCCAGAGCATGGAGTGAAGAACACTGAGTACAGAGCACACAGTCAGGACTCAGAGAAGAGAGACAGAGTTCAGAGCCTAGACCCAGAGTTTAGAGACAGATCCAGAGCACAGAAAGCATAGTGCAGAGAACAGAACACAGAGTAAAGAGCACAGAGACCAGAGCACTGTGACCAGAGACCAGAACACAGAGTCAGAGTATAGAAAACAGAGCAGGAACCCAGAACCATAGCCCATAGCTCAAAGTACAGAGCACAGAGCACCAAACACAGAGCCAGACCTAGAGAACAGAAACAGAGTGCAGAGTCCAGACCCAGAGTATTGAGACAGACCCTAGAGCCAGAGACCAGAACCCAGAGCCCAGAGCACAGAGCACAGAGCACAGAACACACAGCCAAACAAAGAGCACAGAGCAGAGAGCACAGAGCACAGAGGGCAGGGCACAAAACCAAGAGACCAGACCCAGAGTACTGAGACACAGCAGAGAACACAGAGCACAGAACCCAGAACCAAGAGCACAGAGCCTAAAGACCAGAATTCCAATACAGAACAAAGAGCTCAGAGACCAGAGACTGTAGTACACAGTCAATATCTCAGAGCCCAGAGTACAGAGGCTAATGCACTGAGACCAGAGCATAGATCCAGAGTACAGAGACAGAACACAGAGACCACATCCAGGCTCACAGAAGAGAGTACAGAGAACAGAGACACAGCCCAGAGCCAGAGCTCAGAACATGGAGTACAGAACATAGAGCACAGAGCACACAGCCAGGACCAAGAGAAGAGAGAAAGAGTTCAGAGCCCAGACCCAGAGTTTAGAGACAGATCCTAGAGACAGAGCTCAGAGCACAACAATCAGAGTACAGAAAACTGAGCACAGAGTAAAGAGCACAGAGACCAGAGCACAGTGACCACAGAGCAGACCAGAGAGCACAGAGTAGGGAGTACAGAACACAGAGCAGAGAATACAGAGCAGGAATCCAGACCCAGAGCCCACAGTGCAGACTATAGGTTACAGAGCACAGAACATAGAGACAGACCCAGAGAACAGAGACAGAGAAGAGAGACCAGACCCAGAGTATTGAGACAGAGCCTAGAGCCAGAGACCAGAGCACACAGCCCAGAGCACAAAGCACAGAGCACAGACACAGAGAACAGAGCGTAGACAACAGAGCACAAAGCATGGAAGGCAGTGCACAGAACACAGAGCAGAGAGCCAGAATCCAGAGACAAGAGTGCAGAGAACAGAAGACAGAGATCAAAGCCAGAGCACTGATCTAGATCCCAGAGTGCAGAGTGCATAAGACAGAACACAGAGCACAGATGACAAAGTACAGAGAACAGTGCTGCAGCCCAGAGCCAGAGGCCAGAATGAAGTGTGCAGAGCCTAGAGCCCAGAGCACAGAGATCAGAGCCCAGAGCCAGAGCCAAGAGCCAGAACCTAGAGCACATAAACAGAGTTCAGAAACAGAACACGGAGCTCAGAGCCCTGAGCTCAGTGCTGGAGCCAGAGTACAGGGACAGAGCAAAGAGTAAAAGGACAGTGAACAGAGCCCAGAGCAAAGAGCCAAGAGCCTGAGCCCAGTGTTAGTGCCCAAAGCACAGAATGTGGAGTCCAGAGGGCAGAAAACAGAAAGCACAGCACAGAGAACAAGGCCCAGAGTCCAGAGTTCAGGGTCAGAGCCAGAGTACAGAGACAAAGCAAAGAGCACAACACAGAGCCCAAAGACCAGAGCTTCAAGACAGAGCACAAAGCACAGAGCTCATTGACCAGAGACAGAACACACAGCCCACATCCCAGAGCCCAGTGCACACAGCCCAGAGCATAGATCCAGAGTACAGAGACATAACACAGATCCCACATCCCAGGCTCAGAGGACAAAGCACAGAGAAGATCACAGAGCACAGGGCACAGAGACCAGAGCACACAGCATAGAACACAGAGCCTTTTGCCCAAATCAATGAGCCCAGAGACCAGAGCACAGAGTCCAGTGACAGAGCTCAGAGCATATATCCAGAGTACAGAGAGAGAACACATAGCCCACATCCCAGGCTCAGAGCACAAAGCACAGAGAACAGAAGAACAGCACAAAGCCTGAGCCCAGAGCACAGGGTTTAGAACACAGAGCACACAGCCCAGAGCCAGGACCAAAAGAACAATATACAGTTCAGAACCCAGAACCAGAGTATTCAGAGAGAGCCTAGAGCCATAGCCCAGGGTACACATACCACAGCACTGAGCAGAGTGTGCAGAGCACAGAGAACAGAGCACAGAGCACAGGGCCAGAGACAGAGCCCAGAGCCCAGTGCACAGAGTGCAGAGAACAGAAGACAGAGTATAGAGCCAGAGTACTTATTCGGATCCCAGATCTCAGAGTGCATAACACAGAGCACAAAGCACACTGGACAGAGCGAAGAGTACAGAGAACAGTGCAGCAGACCAGAACCCAAGGCCAGAATGCAGTGTGCAGAGCCTAGAGCCCAGAGCAAAGAGACCAGAGCACAGAGTCAGAACCCAGTGCTAGAGCCTAGAGCACATAAACAGAGTACAGAGACAGAACACACAGCTCAGAGCCCAGAGCTCAGAGCCAGAGCCAGAGTACAGGGATAGAGCAAAGAGCAGAAGGACAGTGACCAGATCCCAGAGCAAAGAGCACACAGCACAGAGCCCAAGCCCAGAGCCAGTGCTGAGAGCAGAGTGGGGAGCACAGAGCCAAGAGAACAGAACACAGAGCACACAACATAGAGCACAGAGCCCAGAGCTCATAGAAAGAGAAAGATTAGAGAGACAAGGCACAGAGCACAGAGCATAGTGGCCGGAGTCCGGAACACAGAGAACAGAGCACAGAGCCAGAGCTCGGGGCCAGAGCCCAGAGCTGTGTCTGTGCTCTGCGCTCTGTGCTCTGTGCTCTGCATTCTATGCTTTATGCTCTGTGCCCTGTGCTATGTTCTCTGATCTCTGACCTCTATCTCTCTGAGCTCTGTTTCATGAGACCTCTGCTCTGGGTTCTGTCTCTGGGCACTGTCTCTCACTCTGGGTCTGGGCTCAGTGCTGTGTGCATTGTGCTCTGGCTCTGTGCTCTATGCTCTTGTCTCTGTACTCTGCAGTCTGTGCTCTGTGCTCTCTGCTCTGGGATGTGTTCTCTGGGCTCTGGCTCTAGGCTCTCTCTCAATACTCTGCTTCTGGGCACTGAAGTCCTTCTCTGTTCTCTGGTCCTGGCTCTGTATTCTGTGCTCTGTGCTCTGTACTCAGCATTCTCAGATAGGGCTCTGGGCACCTGCTCTGATTTCTGTGCTTTGTGATCTGGGCTCTGGCTCTTGGCACTGTCTCTGACTCTGCGGTCTGTGCACTGTGCTCTGGCTCTGGGCTCTGGGTCTTGGCTCCTGCTATGAGACCAGAGCACAGAGCACAGAGCACAGAGCAGAGAGCACAGAACACAAAACCCAGAGATCAGAGCTCCAAGACAGAGCCCAGAGCACAGAGCCCCAGGCACAGAGCCCAGAGCATAGATGCAGAGTACAGAGACAGAACATAGAGCCCACATCCCAGGCTCACAGAACAGAGCACAGAGAACAGAGACAGAGTCCAGAGCCAGAACAAAGTACGTGGAGTGCAGAACACAGAGCACAGATCACATACCCAGGACCCAGAGTAGAGAGACAGGGTTCAGAATCCAGACCCAGAGTTTAGAGACAGATACTAGAGCCAAAGCTCAGAGCACAGAACACAGAGTATAGGGATAAGAGCACAGAGTAAAGAGCACAGAGAACAGAGCATGGTGACAAGAGACCAGAGTACAGAGTACAGGGCACAGGGAACAGATCATAAAGCACAGAGCCCAGAGCCAGAAACCAGAGTACAGAGCAGAGAGCACACAACACACAGCACAGAACACAAAGCCCAGTGCACAAATCATTAATCCCTGAGCTCAGAGTACAGAGCATAAAGCACAGGATGCTGAGCACAGAAACCAGAGCACATAGCAAAGACCCAGAGCCCAGAGCACAGAGCCAGAGCACAGAGACCAGAGCACAGAGCACAGAGACCAGATACCAGAGCACAGAGCACAGTGCTCAGAGCCCAGAGCACAGATCAGAGAGCACAGAGCCAGAGCCAAGATCACAGAGTGCAGATCACAGAGCACAGAGCCAAGAGAACAGAGACCAGAGCACACAGCACAGAGCACAGAACCCATTGTGCAAATCAATGAGTTCAGAGCACAGAGCACAGAGATCATGGCACAGAACACAGATCCCAGAACCCAGTGAAAAGAGCCCAGAGCATATTTCCAAAGTACAGAGACAGAACACACAGACTACATCCCAGGCTCACAGCCCAGAGCACAGAGGACAGAGACAGAACCCAGAACAAGAGTCCAGAGTGCAGGCTGTAGAACAGAGAGCACACAGCACAGAGCCAGGATGGAGAGTACAGGGATACAGTTCACAGCCCTGAACCAGATTATTGAGAGAGAGCCTAGAGCCATAGCCGGAACACACAACCCATAGCACAGAGCACAGAATGCAGAGCACAGAGATCAGAGCCCAGAGCACAGAGACCAGAGCACAGAGCACAGAGCCAGAGCCAAATTACAGAGACAGAACACACAGCACAGAGCAGAGATTGCAGAGCACAGAGCCAGGACCCAAAGTCAGAGCCTAGTGCACAGAGTGCGGAGCACCAAGCACAGAGCACAGAGCCCAGTGCAGAGTGCAAAGAACAGAAGACAGAGAACAGATCCAGAGCACTGATCCAGATCCCAGAGCACAGAGTGCATAACACAGAGCACAGAACACACAGCACAGAGCACAGAGTACAGAGAACAGTGCAGGCAGGAACCCAGAGCCAGAGGCCAGAATGTAGTGTGCAGAGCCCAGAGCCCAGAGCACAGAGACCAGAGCACAGAACCAGAGCCCAGAGCCAGAGCCTAGACCACATAAACAGAGTACAGAGACAGAACACAGAGTTCAGAACCCAGACTTAGATCCAGAGCCAGAGTAGAGGGCCCAGCGAAGAGCACAAAGACAGTGACCAGATCCCAGAGCAAAGAGGGCAGAGCACAGAGACCTAGCCCAGACCAGATGCCCAGAGCAAAGAGTGTGGAGCACAGAGCTCAGAGAATAGTATACAGAGCACAGAGCACAAAGTCCCAAAGCCCAGTGAACAGAATTCAGAGCATAGATCCAGAGTACATAGACAGAACACAGAGCCCACATCCCAGGCTCACAGCACAGAGCACAGTGAACAGAGTAAAAGCCCAGAGACAGAACCCACAGCACATGGTGTAGAACACAGAGCACACAGAACAGAGCCAGGATGAAAAGAACAATATACAGTTCAGAACCCAGAACCAGAGTATTCAGAGAGAGCCTAGAGCCATAGCCCAGAGCACAGAACCCACAGCACTGAGCAAAGAGCCAGAGCACATAGAACAGAGCAGAGAGCACAGAGACCAGAGCACAGAGCCAGAGTGAGAGTACAGAGACAGAACCGAGAGCATATGGCCCAGTGCACAGAGTGCAGAGAACAGAAGACAGAGAACAAAGCCAGAGCACTGATACACATCCCAGTGGCCAGAGTGCATAACAGAGATCACAGTGCCCACATCACAGAGTACAAAGAACAGTGCAGGAGGCCAGAGCCAGAGACCAGAATGTAGTATGCAGAACCCAGAGCCCAGAGGACAGAGTCCAGAGCACAGAGCCAGAGCCTACAGCACATAAACAGGGTACAGACACAGAACACATAGCCCTGAGCCCAGAGCTCAGAGCCAGAGCCAGAGTACAGGGACAGAGCAAAGGGCACAAAGACAGTGACCAGAACCCAGAGAAAAGATAACAGAGCACAGAGTCCGAGCCCTACCCAGTACGCAGAGGACACAGTGTGGAGCCCAGAGCCCAGAGAACAGAACACAGAGACAAAGCACAGAGCCCAGAGAACAGTGACAGGAATCCAGGACACAGAGTGAAGAGCACAGAGCCAGAGATCAGGGTCAGAACCCAGAACTCGGGTCTATTCTCTATGCTCTGTGCTCTGTTCTCTACACTCCATCCTCTGTGCTCTGTGCTCTGTGCTATGATCTCTGGTCTTTGAGCTCTTTGCTCTGTGCTATATCTCTGAGCTCTGGTCTCTAGAATCTGTACTCTGGTTCTGTCTCTGTGCACTGTCTCTCACTTTGGATCTGGGTTCAGTGCTCTGTGCACTGTGCTCTGGCTCTGTGCTCAGTGGTCTATTCTATGTGCTCTGCATTCTGTGCTCTATGCCCTGTGCTCTCTGTTGTCCACTCTGGCTCTGTGCTCAGTGCTCCGTGCTCTGGGCTGTTTGCTCTGTGCTCTGGCTATAGGCTCTCTCTCAATATTCTCAGTCTGGGCTTTGAAGTCTGTTTCTGTTCTCTGGGTCCTAGTTCTCTACTCTTTTCTCTGTGCTCTGCATTCAGTGATCTGGGCTCTGGCTCTGGGCATCTGCTGTGTTTTCTGTGCTCTGTGCTCTGTGCTCTGTACTCTATGCTCTGTGCTCTGTGCTCTATGCTCTGTGCTCTGTGCTCTGGCTCTGTGCACAGAGCACAGTGCTCTGGCTCTGGGTGCTCTGTTCTTTTTTCTGCGCTCTGTGCTCTGGGTTCTGGATCTGGACTCTTGCTCTGAGCCAAGAGCATAGATCACAGAGCCCAGAGCACAGAGCATAGAGCCCAGAGTTCAGAGCTCCAAGATAGAGTACAGAGCACAGAGCTCAGAGACCAGAGACCATAGCACAGAGCCCACATCCCAGAGCCCAGAGCTCAGCTCCCAGTGCACAGAGCATAGAGCATAGATGCAGAGTACAGAGACAGAACACAGAGCTCACATCCCAGGCTCACAGAACAGAGCACAGAGAACAGAGACAGAGCCCGGAGCCAGAACCCAGAATGCGAAGTGCAGAACACAGAACACAGATTACACAGCCTGGACCCAGAGAAGAGAGACAGAGTAGAGAGCCGAGACTCAGTGTTTAGAGACATATCCTAGAGCCATAGCTCAGAGCACAGAACTCAGAGTACAGATAACAGAGCACAGAATAAAGAGCACACAGCACAGAGCATACAGCACAGAGCACAGAGCACAGTGCACAAATCATTGAGTCCAGAGCTCAGAGCACAGAGCACAGAACCCAGAGCCCTGAGCACAGTGACCAAAGCACAGAAGACAGACCCAGATCCCAGAGCACAGAACCAGAGCACAGAGAACCGAGACTAGTACTCAGAGCACAGTGCCCACAGCCCAGAGCACAGATCAGAGAGCACAGAGTCAGAGCTGAGAGCACAGAGTGCAGAGCAAAAATCACAGAGCCCAGAGCCCAGAGCACAGAGCCCAGAGCACACAGAACTGATCACAGAGTCCATTGTGCAAATCAATGAGCTCAGAGCCTAGAGCACAGAGATCATGGCACAGAACACAGAGCCCAGAGCCCAGTGAACAGAGCCTAGAGTATAGATCCAGAGTACAGAGACAGAACACACAGCCCACATCCCACGCTCACAGCACAGAGCACAGAGAAAAGAGACAGAACCCAGAACAAGAGTCCAGAGCACAGGGTGTAGACACAGAGCACACAGCAGAGAGTCAGGACAGAAAGAACAGAGATGGAGTTCAGAATACAGACCCGGACTATTGAGAGAGAGCCTAGAGCCATAGCCTAGAGCACAAAGCCCACAGCACAGAGCACAGAGTGCAGAGCACAGAGACCAGAGCAGAGAGCACAGAGACAAGAGCACACAGCACAGAGTCAGTGCCAGAGTTCAGAGACAGAACACAGAGCACAGAGTGCAGAGCAGAGTCCAGAGCACAGAGCCCAGTGCACAAAGTGCAGATAATAGAAGACAGAGAACAGAGCCAGAGCACTGATCCAGGTACCAGAGCACAGAGTGCAAAACACAGAGCAGAGAGCACACAGCACAGAGCACAGAGTACATTGAACACTGCAGGAGCCCAGAACCAGAGGCCAGAATGTAGTACGCAGAGCCCAGAGCACAGAGCACAGAGACCAGAGAACAGATCCAGGGCCCAGAGCACAGAGCCCAGAGCTCAGAGCTCACAGCCACAGCCACAGAACAGAGACAGAGCACAGAGCAAAGAGCAAAGTGACCAGAGTCCAGGGCACAGAGCCAGAGCTCAGGGTCAGAGCCCAGAGCTCTGGTTCTATTCTCTGTGCTCTTTTCTCTGTGCTCCAGGCTTTGAGCTCTGTGCTCTGTCTCTTTTCTCTGAGCTCTGTGCTCTTTGCTGTATCTCTGAGCTCTGGTCTCTGGGATCTGTGCTCTGAGATCTGTCTCTGTGCACTGTCTGTCAACTCTGGGTCTGGGCTCAGTGCTCTATGCACTGTGCTCTGGCTCTGGGCTCTGGCTCTGGGCTCTGGCTCTAGGCTCTCTCTCAATACTCTGGGTCTGGGCTCTGAAGTCTGTCTCTCTTCTCTGTGTCCTGGCTCTGTACTCTGTGCTCTGTGCTCTGCACTCAGACTCTGGGCTCTGGCTCTGTGCACCTGCTCTGTTTTCTGTGCTCTGTGCTCTGTTCTCTGGGCTCTGGGCTCTGTGCTCTGTGCTCTGGGCTCTGAGGTCTGGGCACTCTCTCTGACTGTGGGCCTGCACTCTGTGCCCTGTGTACTGTGCCCTTGCTCTGGAATCTGTGCCTTTGATCTGCACCTTGTGCTCTGGGCTCTGGCTCTTTGCTCCTGCTCTGAGACCAGAGTATAGAGTCCAGAACAAAAGGCACAGAGCACAGAGAACAGAGTTCAGAGATGAGAGCTCCAAGACAGAGCACAGAGCACAGAGCTCAGAGACCTGATACCGTAGCACATGGCCCATATCTCAGAGCACTGAGCACAGAGCCCAGTGCACTGAGCACAGAGCATAGATCCAGAGTACAGAGACAGAACACAGATCACATCCCAGGCTCACAGAAGAGAGCACAGAGAACAGAGGATAAGCCTGGAGCCAGAGTTCAAAGTGTGGAATGCAGAACATAGAGCACAGAGCACAGAGCTAAGACCCAGAGAAGAGAGAAGAGCCCAGACCCAGAGTTTAGAGACAGATCCTAGAGCCAGAGCCCAAAGCACAGAATGAAGAGTACAGAAAAAGAGCACAGAGTAAGAAGCATAGAGACCAGAGCACAGTGACCCCCCAGAGCAAAGAACACAGAGTTGGGAGTACATAGCACAGAACACATAGCATAGAGCACAGAATGCAGAGCACAGAGACCAGAGCACAGAACACAGAGACCAGAGCACAGAGCAGAAAGAGGAAAGCCCATATCAAGAGTACAGAGCCAGAATACAGAGACAGAGCTCAGGGCAAAATCAAGAAGCACAGAGTGCAGAGTACAGAGACAAGAGCACAGAGCCAGAGCCAGAGTACAGAGACAGAACACAGAGCACAGAGGACAGAGAACAGAGCACAGAGCACAGAGGACAGAGCCAGAGCCCAAAATCAGAGCCTAGAGCACAGAGTGCAGAACACAGAGCCCAGAGCACAGAGCCCAGTGCACCAAGTGCAGAGAACAGAAGACAGAGAAAAGAGCCAGAGCACTGCTCGAGATCCCAGATCACAGATTGCATAACAGAGAGCACAGAGCACACAGTACAGAGCACAGAGTACAGAGAACAGTGCAGGAGCCCAGAGCCAGAGGCCAGAATGTAGTGGGAAGAGCCCAGAGCACAGAGCACAGAGACCAGAGCACAGAACCAGAGCCTAGAGCCAGAGCCTAGACCACATAAACAGAGTACAGAGACAGAACACAGAGGTCAGAGCTCAGAACTCACAGCCAGAATGAGAGTACAGGCACAGAGTAAAGAGCAAAATGACAGTGACGAGAGTCCAGAGCAAATAGCACAGAGTACAGAGCCCAAGCCCAGAGTCAGTGCCCAAAGAACAGTGTGCGGAGCACATAGACCAGGGAAGAGAACACAGAGCAGAGAGCACAGAGCCCAGAGCCCAGATCTCAGAGCCAGAGACAGAGAACAGAGACAGAGACAGAGCACAGAGTGAAGAGCACAGTGACCTGAGTCCAGAGCACAGAGTGTAGAACACAGAGTTAGAACTCAAGGCCAGAGCCAACAGCTTTTGCTCTGTGCTCTGTGTTCTGTGCTATGTTCTCTGGTCTCTGAGCTATGAGTTCTGTGCTGTGTTTCTGAGCTCTGCTCTCTGGGATCTGTGCTCTGGGATCTATCTCTGGGCACTGTCTCTCACTCTGGGTCTGGGCTCAGTGCTCTGTGCACTGTGCTCAGGATCTGTGCTCTGTGCTCTGGTTTTGGTTCCTGTACTCTGTGCTGTGTGTTCTGTGCTCTGTCTCTGTACTCTGACTCTGTACTTTGGGTGTGGGCTCTTGGCACTCTTCTCTGTGCTCTGTTCTCTGTGTTCTGTGCTCTGGTCTCTGTGCTCTACACTCTGTGCTCTGTGCTCTGTGCTCTGTACTGTGGCTCCGTGCTCTGTGCTCTCTGCTCTGGGTTGTGTGATCTGGGATCTGGCTCTAAGCTCCCCTTCAATACTCTGCATCTGGGCTCTGAATTCTGTTTCTATTCTCTGGGTCCTGGCTTTGTACTCAGTGCTCTGTGCTCTGCACTCAGTGTTCTGGACTCTGGCTGTGGGCAACTATTCTTTTTTCTGTGCTCTGGTATCTGAGCTCTAGGCTATGGGCTCTGGGCTCTGACTCTGTGCACTCTCTCTGACTCTGGATCTGGAATCTGTGCTCTGGCTCTGGGCTCTGTGCACTGGGCTCTGACTCTGAGCTCCTTCTCTGAGACCAGAGCCTAGAGAAAATAGCTCAGTGCATAGAGCAAAGAGCTCAGCATCCAGAACTCCAAGACAGAGCACAGAGCACAGACCTCAGAGATCAGAGACCATAGCACACTGCCCACATCCCAGAGCCCAGTGCACAGAGCACAGAGCACAGAGCATAGATCTAGAGAACAAAGACAGAACACAGAGCCCACATCCCAGGCTCACAGAACAGAGCACAGAGAACAGAGACAGAGCCCAGAGTCAGAGCCCAGAGTTGGAATTGAAGAATACAGAGCACAGAGCACACAGCCAGGACCCAGAGAAGAGAGACAGAATTCAGAACCCTGACCCAGAGTTTAGAAACAGATACTAGAGCCAGAGCCCAGAGCAGAGAACACAGACTACAGAGAACTGTAGTAAAGATTACAGTGATTGGAGCACAGAGCCCAGAGAACATAACACAGAGCACAGAGCACATTGTGCAAATCAAGGAGCACAGAGCCCAGAGCACAGAGATCATGGCAAGGAACACAGAGCCCAGAGTCCAATGAATAGATCCCAGAGCACAGATCAAGATTAAAGAGACAAAACACAGAGCCCTAATCCCAGGCTCATAGCACAGAGCACAGAGAACAGATAAACAGCCCAGAGTCAGAGCCCAGAGTACAGGGTGTAGAACACAGAACACACAGCACAAATCAAGGACAGAGAGAACATTTATACAGTTCAGAGCACAGACCCAGAGTATTGAGAGAGAGCCAGGAGTCATAGCCCAGAGCACAGAAACCAGAGACCAGACCAGAGAGCACAGAGCACAGATCCAGAGCCATTGTATGGAGATAGAGCATAGAGCACAGTGCACAGAGTGGAGAATGCAGAGCCACAGCCCAGAGTCAGATCCTAGAGCTCAGAGTGCAGAGCACAGAGCACAGAGCACAGAGCACAGGGCACAGAGTGCAAAGAACAGAAGACAGAGAACAGAGCCAGAGCACCGATCCAGATCAGAGGGCAGAGTGCAAAACACAGAGCACAGAACACATAGCACCGAGCACAGAGTACAGAGAACAGTACAGGAGTCCAGAGTCAGAAGCCAGAATGTAGTGTGCAGAGCCCAGATCACAGAGACCGGAGCACAGAGCCAGAGCCCAGGGTGAGAGTCTAGAGACAGAGACAGAACACAGAGCTCAGAGCACAGAGCACACAGCATAGAGCACAGAGCTCAGAACACAGACACACAGCACAAATCAAGGACTAAGAGAACAGATATCCAATTCAGAGCACAGACCCAGAGTATTGAAAGAGAGCATAGAGCCATAGCTCAGAGAACACAACCCCCACCAGACAGCACAGAGCACAGAGCCAGAGCACAGAGACCAGAGACCACACCACAGAGCACAGGGTCTAGAGAATGGAGCGTACAGCACAGAGCCAGTGCCAAGAACACTGATACTATAGCACAGTGCCCAGAGCCCAGAGCACAGAGATCATGGCCCGGAACACAGAACCCAGAAACCAGTGAACAGAGCCCAGAGCTAGATCCAGACTACAGAGACAGAACACACAGCCCACATCCTAGTCTCACAGCACAGAGCACAGAGAACAGAGACACAGACTAGAATCAGAGCCCAGAGCACAGGCTATAGAACACTGAGCAGACAGCACAGAGCCAGGACAGAGAGAACAGAGATACAGTTCAGAGCATAGAACCAGTGTATTGTGAGAGAGCCAAGAGTCATAGCCCAGAGCACACAACCCACAGCACAGAGCAGAGTGCAGAGCAGACACCAGAGCAGAGAGGACAGAGACAGAGCAAAGAGAATAGAGCCTAGAGCCCAGAGCTCTGAGCCAGTGCAGGAATACTGATACTGAGGACAGAGTACAGAGCGCAGTGACCAGAGTCCAGAGCATAAAGTGCAGTGCACAGAGCCAGAGCTTAGGGCCAAAGCCCACAGCTCTGGGTCTGTGCTCTCTGCTTTGTACTCTGTGTTCTGTGGTTTATGCTCAGTGCTCTGTGCTCTGTGCTATAATCTCTTGTCTCTGAGCTCTGTGCACTGTGCTGTGTCTCTGAGATCTGTGCTCTGAGATCTGTCTCTAGACACTATCTCTCACTCTGGGTCTGGGCACAGTGCTCTGTGCACTGTGTCTAGCTCTGTGCTCTGTGCTGTGGTATCTGTGCTCTGTACTCCAGTCTCTGTGCTCTGCACTCTGTGCTCTATGTTCTGTGTTCTGTGGTCTTTCCTTTGGCTCTGTGCTCTCTGCTCTGGCTCTGTGCTCATTGCTCTCTGCTCTGGGCTGTGTGCTCTGGCCTCTGACTCTAGGCTCTCTCTCAATACTCTGCTTCTGGGGTCTGAAGTCTATCTCTCTTCTCTGGGTCCTGGCTCTGTACTCTGTGCTCTGTCCTGTGCACTCAACTTTCCCGGCTCTGGCTTTGGGCACCTGCTTAGATTTTTGTGTTCTGGATTCTGTGCTATAATCTCTGGTCTCAGAGCTCTGTGCTCTGTGCTGTGTCTCTGAGATCTATGCTCTGAGATCTGTCTGTGGACACTGACTCTCACTCTGGGTCTGGGCACAGTGTTGTGCTCTATGTCTGGTTCTGTGCTCTGTGCTATGGTCTCTGTGCTCTGTATTCTGTGCTCTGTGTTCTGTGCTCTCTGCTCTGTCTCTGTACTCTGGTTCTGTACTCTGGGTCTGGGCTCTCGGCTCTCTGCTCTGGTCTCTGTTCCCTGTGCTCCCTGCTCTGGTATCTGGTCTCTGGAATCTGTGCTCTATACTCTGTGCTCTGTGCTCTGTACTGTGGATCTGTGCTCAGTGCTCTCTGCTCTGGGCTGTGTGCTCTGGCCTTTGACTCTAGGCTCTCTCTCAATACTCTGCTTATGGGCTCTGAAGTCTGTCTCTATTCTCTGGGTCCTGGCTCTGTACTCTGTGCTTTGTCATCTGCATTCAGCGTTCTGGGCTCTGACTTTGGGCACTTGCTGTGTTTTCTGTGCTCTGGGCTCTGTGCTCTGAGCTCTGTGCTCTGGGCTCTGGCTCTGGGCACTGTCTCTGACTCTGAGTCTTGACTCTGTGCTCTCTGCACTGTGCTCTGGCTCTGGGCTCTGCACTCTGGGCTCTGGGTCCTGGCTCCTGATCTGAAACTAGAGCACAAAGCACAGATTCCAGAGCACAGAGCACAGAACCCAGAGACCAGAGCTCCAAGACAGAGCACAGAGCACAGAGCACAGAGCTCAGTGACCAAAGACCATAGCACACAGCACACATCCCAGAGCCCAAAGCACAGAGCACAGTGCACAGAGCCCAGAGCATAGATGCAGAGTACAGAGAAAGAACACAGAGCCCACATCCCAGGCTCACAGAACAGAGCACAGAGAACAGAGTCCAAGCCAAGAGCCAAAACCCAGAGCACAGAGCGCAGAATATAGAACACAGAGGACACACCCAGTACCCAGAGAATAGAGACAGAGTTCAGAACCTAGAACCAGAGTTTAGAGAGAGATTCTAGCACCAGAGTCCAGAGTACAGAATGCAGAGTACAGAGAAAAAAGCACAGAGCACAGACAGAGCTCAGAGCACAGAGCCAGAGCACAGTGACCAAAGACCAGAGCACAGAGCACAGTGCCCTGAGTCAACAGCACTTACCAGAGAGCACAGAGCTAGGGCTGAGAGCACAGAGTGCAGACCACAGAGCACACAGCACAGAGCACAGAGCCCATTGTGCAAATCAACCAGCCCAGAGTCCATAACACAGAACCAGAGCATAGAGACCAGACACCAGATCACAGAGCACACTACCCAGAGCACAGAAAACAGATCAGAGAGCACAGAGCCAGTGCCAAGGGCACAGAATGCAGAGCACAAAGTCCAGAGCCTAGAGCCCAGAACAAACAGCACAGAGCACAGAGCCCATTGTGCAAATCAGCGAGTACAGAGTCCAGAGCACAGAGATCATGGCACAGATCACAGAGCCTAAATCTCAGTGATCAGAGCCCAGAGCATAGACCCAGAGTGCAGAGACAGAACACACAGCCCACATCCCAGGCTCAAAGCACAGAGCACAGAGAACAGAGACACAGACCAGAGTCAGAGCCCAGAGTGCAGGTAGTAGAACACAGAGCACACATCACAGAGCTAGGACTGAGAGAAAAGGCACATAGTTCAGAGCACAGACCCAGAGTATTGAGAGAGAGCCAAGAGTCATATCCAGAGCACACAGCCCACAGCAGAGAGCACAGAGTGCAGAGCACTGAGACCAGAGCAGAGAGCACAGAGCACAGAGCCAGAGCCACGGTACAAGACAGAGCACAGAGCACAGAGGACAGATCACAGAGCAAAGGGCCAGAGCCCAGAATCAGATTAGAGTACAGAATGCACAGCACAGAGCCCAGAGCACAGGGCCCAGGGCACAAAGTGCAGAGAACAGAAGACAGAGAAAAGAGCCAGAGCACTGATCCAGAGTCCAGAGAGCAGAGTGCAATCACAGAGCATAGAGCACACAGCAAAGAGCACAGAGTACAGAGAACAGTGCAGAAGCCCAAGGCAGAGGTCAGAATGTAGTGTGCAGAGCCCAGAGGCCAGAGCAAAGAGACCAGAGCACGGAACCAGAGACTACAGCCAGAGACTGGAGCACATAAACAGAGTACAGAGACAGAACACAGAGTGTAGAGTCCAGACCTCATAGCCAGAGCTAGAGTATAGGGACAGAGTAAAGAGCAAAAGGACAGTGATCAGAGCCCAGAGCAAAGAGCGCAGAGCATAGAGCCTAAGTCCAGAGAAAGTGCCCAGAGCACAGAGTGCAGAGAACATAGCCCAGTGAACAGAAGACAGAGCACAGAGCACAGAGCCCAGAGCCCAGAGATCAGATCCATAGACAGAGAATAGAGACAGAGCACAGAGCATAGTAACTGGAATCCAGAGCACAGAATGCAGAGCACAGTGCTAGAACTCAGGGCCAGAGTAAACAGTTTTGGCTCTGTGCTCTTGCTCTGTGTCCTGCGCTCTACTCTCTGTGCTATGTGCCCTGCGCTCTACACTCTGTGCTCTGTGCTCTGTGCTATATTCTGTGTTCTCTGAGCTATGAGCTCTGTGGTGTGTTTCTGAGTTCTGCTCCCTGGGATCTGTGCTCTGGAATCTGTCTCTGGGCACTGTCTCTATCTCTGGGTCTGGGCTAAGTGCTCTGTGCACTCTGCTCTGTCTCTGTGCTCTGGCTCTGTACTCTGGGTCTGGGCTCTCATTTCTCTGCTCCGTGATCTGTTCTCTGTGCTCTGTGCTCTGGTCTCTGTTCCCTGCATTCTGTGCTCTATGCTCTGTGCTCTGTGCTCTGTACTTTGGCTCTATGCTCTGTGCTCTCTGCTCCAGGCTGTGTGATCTGGGTTCTGGATCTAGGCTTTCACTCAATACTCTGCATCTGGGCTCTGAAGTCTGTCTCTATTCTCTGGGTACTGGCTCTGTACTCTGTGCTATGGGCTCTGCACTCATTTTTCTGGGCTCTGTCTCTGGGCACCTGCTCTCTTTTCTTACTCAGGGTTCTGGGCTCTGTGCTCTGTGCTTTGGGTTCTGGGTCTGGGCTCCTGCTCTGAGACCAGAGCCCAGAGCCCAGAGCACAGTGTACAGAGCACATAGCTACATGTCCAGAGCTCTAAGACAGAGCACAGAGCACAGACCTCAGAGATCAGAGACCATAGCACACAACCCACATCCCAGAGCCCAGAGTTCAGAGCCCAGTTCACAGAGACCAGAGGATAGATGCAGAGTATAGAGACAGAAAAGAGAGCCCACATCCCAGTCTCACAGAACAGAGCACCAAGAACAGAGAGAGAGCATGGAGACAGACCCCAGAGCACAGAGTGAAGAACACAGAACACAGAGCAGACAGCCAAGACCCAGCGAAGAGAGACAGAGTTCAGAGCCCAGACCCAGAGTTTAGACACAGAAACTAGAGCCAGAGCCCAGAGCTGAGAACATTGACTACAGAGAACAGAGCACAGAGTAAAGAGTACAGTGACCAGAGCACAGTGAACAGAGACCAGAACAAAGCACAGTGCCTAGAGAACGGAGCATAGTGCATAAAGCATAGAGCATAGAGCCAGAGACCAGATCACAGAGCACAGAGCACAGACCACAGAGCACAGAGCCCAGTGCACAAATCATCAAGCCCAGACCTCAGAGCACAGAGCATGGAGCCCTGTGTACTGTGACCAGAGCACAGAGCAGAGACAGAGACCAGAGCATGGGCCAGAGCACAAAGACCAGAGACCAGAGCACAGAGTACAATGCCCACATCCCAGAGCACAGACCAGAGAGCACAGAACCAGAACTGAGAGCAGAGAATGCAGAGCAGAGCCCAGAGACAGGTCAAGCCCAGAGCCCAGAGCACACAGCACAGAGCACAGAGCACATGGAGCAAATCAATGAGCCTACAGCACAGAGATCATGGCATGGAACACATGCCCAGAGCCCAGTGAACAGAGTATAGAGACAGAACACAGAGCCCTCATCCCAGGCTCACAGTGTAGAGTACAGAGAACAGAGACACAGCCCAGAGCCAGAGTCCAGAGTGCAGGGTGTAGAACAAAGGGCACACAGCACAGTGCCAGGACCAAGAGAACAGAGATACAGTTCAGAGCACAGACCCAGAGTATTGAGAGAGAGCCAAGAGTCATAGCCCAGAGCACAGAACCCAGAGACCAGACCAGAGAGCACAGAGACTGAGCACAGAGCAGAGATCCAGAACCAGTGTACAGAGATAGAGCTTAGAGCACAGAGGACAGAGCGGAAAATTCAGAGCCACAGCCCAGAGTCAGATCCTAGAGCACAGAGTGCAGAGCACAGTGCCCAGAGCACAGAGCACAGAGTCCAGAGCACAAAACACAGAGCCCAGAGCCCAGAGCCCAGAGTCCAGAGCTCACTGCACAGGGCCAAGAGTCAAGAGCTCAGAATGCAGAGAACATAGGCCAGAGCCCATAGCTCAGAGCCAGAACTAGAGAACAGAGATAAGGTACAGAGCACAGAGCATAGTGTCCAGAGTTTAGAGCACAGAGTGCAGAGCAGAGAGCCAGAGCCCAGGGCAGGAGTAGAGAACCCAGAGCCCAGAGCTCAAAGCCTGAGCTACAGTACAGAGAGAGATCACAGAACACAGAGTACAGAGCCATAGAGCAGGGCTAGAGCCCAGAACTCTGTCTTTGTACTCTCGACTATGTGCTCTGTGCTCTGTTTTGTGCTCTGTCTCTAGTCTCTGTGTCTTTTACTCTGTGCTCTATGCTCTGTCCACTGGGCTCTGTACTCTGATTCTGTTCTCTGCACTCTGTGGTTTGGGCTCTGTGCTCTGGGCTCTTTCTCTGGGCTCTGTGCTCTGAGCTCATGCTCTGTGCTCTGACTCTGCTCTGTACTCCTGATCTCCACTCTGACCTCTGTACTCTGTTCTCTGTACTCTTGCTCTGTGCTTTGTGCTCTGTGCTCTGTGCTCTGGCTCCGGGCTCTGGCTCTGGGGTCTGGCTCTGCTCACTGTGCTCTGTGCTGTGTGCCCTGTGCCATGGTCTCTGTTCTCTCATTTCTGTGTTCTGGCTCTCTCTCTGAACTCTGGCCTCTGGTCTCTGGGCTCAGGGCTATGTGCTCTGGGCTCTGGGTTGTGGTCTCTGTGCTCTGTGCTCTGTGTTCTGGGCTGTGTGCTCTGAGCTCTGTGTTCTGTACCCTGTGCTCTTGGCTCTGGGCTCTGGCTCTGTGTTCTGAGCCTTGGGCTCTGGGCCCTGGCTCTGTGCTCTGTATTCTGTGCTCTGGGCTCTGAGCTCTGGCTCTGTGATCTGGGCTCTCCACTCTGGCTCTGTGGTCTCTGCTATGTGCTCTGTGCTCTGTGCTCTAGGCTCTGACTCTGGGCACTGGGCACTGTGCTCTGGTCTCTGGTCACTGTGCTCTGTGGTCTGTGCTCTGTCTCTGTATACTGGCTCTGTATTCTGGGTCTGGGCTCATGTCTCTCTACTCTGTGCTCTGGTCTCTGGTCACTATGCTCTGCACTCTGTGCTCTCTGCTCTGTGCTCTGTGCTCTTTGCTGTGGCATGTGCTCTGTGCTCTGTCCTCTGGGCTGTATGCTCTGGGCTCTGGCTCTAGGCTCTCTCTCAATACTCTGCATGTGGGCTCTGAATTCTGTCTCTGTTCTCTGGTTCCTGGTTCTATGCTCTGTGCTCTGTGCTCTGCACTCAGTTTTCTGGACTCTGGCACTGCCCTTCTGCTCTGTTTTCTGTGCTCTGTTCTCTGTACTCTGTGTTCTGGGCTCTGTGTTCTGGGCTCTGAACTCTGGCTCTGTGCTCTGTGATCTGAGCTATGAGCTCTGGGATCTGTGCTCTTGTCTCTGGTTCTGGGCACTGTCTCTGAATCTGGGTCTGGACTCTGTGCCCTGTGCACTGTGTTCTGGCTCTGTGCTCTGTGCTGATTTCTCTGCACTGTGTACACTGGGCTGTGGGTCTAGGCTCCTGCTCTGAGACCAGAGCACAGAGCACAGAGCACAGAGCACACTGACCACAGCACAGACCCCACAGCAGAGAGCACATAGCACAGAGTCAGAGCCCAGAAGACTGAGTGCAGAGCACAGAACACAGAGAACAGAGCCATAGCAGTGATCCAGACCCTGGAGAGCAGAGTGCAGAACACGTAGTAAGAACAAATAGCCAGAGCACAGAGCCAGATCCCATAGTAAAGAGTGCAGGGCAAATAGCACAAAGCACAGAGCAGAGAACTGATCCAGAGCCCAGAGCACAGAGTACAGAACACAGAGCACTTATCCACAGCCCAAGAAGCAGAGTGTAGAGCACAGAGCACAGACCAGGGAGCCAGAGCACTGATCCAGAACCCAGAGTGCATAGTAGAGATCACAAAGCCAGATCACATAGTCCAGACACACAGCACAGATCCCAGAACCCAGAGAACAATGCACAGTGCGCAGAGCACAAAGAGCAGAGCAGGAGCCCAGAGCCAGAGTCAGAGTATGGAGCACAGAGCCCACAGCACTGAATCCAGAGCACAGAGTGCAGAGCACAGTGTTCAGGGTACATAAATGAGCCCAGAGCCAGAGCACATAGCACAAAGCATAAAGCAAAGTGCACAGAGCACAGAGCCAGAGCACAGAGCTTAGAGTACAGAGCACAGAGCCCACAGTGCAAAGCATAGAGCACAGAGCACAGAGCCATAGCCCAGTGCCAGAATCCAGAGTGCATAGTGCAGAGCATAGAGTATAGAGCTCAGAGCCAGAACCCAGAGACAAAGCCAGGGCCCATAGCCAGAGCACAGAGCACAGAACTGAGAACAGAGTACAGAGACCAGAACACAGACCAGAAGCCCAGAGTCAGAGCCCATAGCACAAATTGCAGATCACAGGGCCCAGAGATCAGACCACAGAGCACAGAACTCAGAGCACAGAACCCAGACCTAGAGTAAAAAGATAAAGCCCAGAGCCAGAGGACAGTGCACAGATCCCAGAGCACAGTGCCAGATCCAGAGTGCAGAGTCAGAATCCAGAGCACAGAATGCACAGCACAGAGAACATAGACAAAGCCCAGATCCCAAAGCACAGAGCACATACCTTAGACAGCAGAGTACAGAGCATAGAGCACCAAGTCAAGACCCAGAGTTCAGAGACAGAGCACAGAGCCCAGACCCAGAGGATTGAGACAGAGCCTAGAGCAAGAGCTCAGACCACAGAACTCTGCTCACAGAGCAGAGGCCACAGAGTCAAAGCACAGAACCAGAGCTCATAACACAGAGGACAGAGCAAAGCGTGCAGTGCACAGAGCACAGAGCAGAGAGTCATAGCTCAGAATCAGAGTCCAGAGTGCATAGTGCAGAGCACAGAACACACAACTTAGAGCCAGAATACAGAGACAAAACCCAGGACCCATAGCCAGAACACAGAGTACAGAACTGAGAACAAAAAGTACAGAGCACAGAGCACAGAGCACAAAGCATTGAACCCAGACCCAGAAACCATAGTGCAAATTGCATATTACAGAACACAGAAAACAGATGCAGAGCACAGAGCACAAAGCATAGAACCCAGACCTACAGTAAATAGACAGATCCCAGAGTCAGTGTCCAGTGCACAGTTACCAGAGCACAGGACACAGAGCACAGAGCACAGAGCACATAACCACAGAACAGACACAGAGCAGAGAGCACAGAGACCAAAGATCAGAGACCAGAGCACAGAGCACAGAGACCGGTGTCCAGAGCATAGAGCACAGAGTGCAGAGCACATAGCACTGAGACAGAGCACAGAGTGCAGAGCACAGAGCACAGAGTGCAGAGCACAAAACACAGAACCTGAGCACTGATCCACAGCCCAAAGAGCATAGCGCAGAGCACAGAGCACAGACCAGAGAGCCAGAGCACTGATTCAGAGCCCAGAGAGCACAGTGGAGATCATAGAGCCAGATCACATAGTCTGGACACAGAGCACAGAGCCCAGAACCCAGGGCTCAATGCACAGAGCACAGAGCACAGAGAGCAGAGCAGGATCCCAGAGCCAGAGGCAGAATTCAATGCATAGAGCAAAGAGCACAGAGCACAGAGCTTAGAGTACAGAGCACAGAGCAGAGAACCAGAACCCAGGGTGCAAAGCACAGAGCATAGATCACAGAGCCCAGAGCACAGACCACAGAGCCCAGAGTGCAGAGCACAGAATACAGAGCAGGATCCCTGTGCCAGAGCCCATAGCACAAAGTGCAGAGCACAGGGCACAGAACACAGAGCCAGAGCACAGAGCACAGAGCACAGTGCCAGAGCACAGAGCACAGTGCACAGTGACTAGAGACCAGTATGTAAAGCAAAGAGCACAGAGACCACAGCACAGAGCCAGAACACAGACTCAGAGCCCAGACAGCACAGTGCAGAGCCCAGAGCTAGAGCAGAGAGCATAGAGTGCAGAGCACAGAAAACAGAGCAGGAGCCAAGATCCAGAGCCCAGAGTGCACAGTGCAGAGCACAAAGCACAGAGCACAGAACCAGTACCCAGTGTACAAAGACAGAGTTCATAGTCAAGACCCAGGCAATTGACACATAGACCAGTGCCAGAGCCCAGAGAGCAGAGTGCAGAGAACAGAGTATAGAGCAAAGAGCCTGAAGTCAGAGTCTGAGCACAGAGCCCAGACCTAGAGTAGAGAGACAGAGCCCAGAGCCCAGAGCATAGTTACCAGAACCAAAAGCACAGAGCACACAGCACAGAGACAGAGCTCAGAGCCAGAGCCTAGAGTGCAAAGTGCAGAGCACAGAGCCAAACACATTGCACAAAGCACAGAGCCCAGACCCACAGTCAGAGACAATGCCTGTAGCCAGGGCCCCAGCACAGAGCTCAGAGCGCAGAGTGCAGACCACAGAGCACAGAGCATGGATCAGAAAGCACAGAGCCAAGACCCAGAGTACAGAGACACACCAGAGTCAGAGCCCAGAGCACAGATACCAGAGCACACAGAACAGACCACAGGTACAGAGCACAGAGCCAGTGCATAGAGCACAGTACACAGATCACAGGGCACAGACCCAGAGCCCAGAGCTCAGAGTGCAGAACTCAGAGCCCAGAGCCCAAAGTAGAGAGAGAAGATGGCAGAGCACAGAGCACAGAGCCAAGAGTGCAGAGTGCAGAGCACAGAGCCAAACACAGCACACAAAGCACAGAGCCCAGACCCACAGTCAGAGACAATGCCTATAGCCAAAGCCCCAAGCATAGATCCCAGAGCCCAGAGCACAGATCACAGATCATGGAGAGCCAAGACCCAGAGTACAGATCCTGGGGCACACAGTTCAGACCACAGAGCACAGAGCACAGAGCCAGTGCACAGAGCATAGTGCACAGAGCACAGGGCCCAGACCCAGAGCCCAGAGTGCAGAGAGCAGAGCCCATAGAACAGAGAACATAGCACAGAACCAGCACACAGAGCACAGAGAACAGAGCGAAGAAGGCAGAGCATAGAGCACTGAGTCAGGACCCAGAGTACAGAGACAGAGCAAAGAGCACAGACCCAGAATATGGGGACAGAGCCCATTGCCAGAGCCCAGAGCACAAATCCCAGAGAACTGGGCACAGAGCACAGAGAACAGACCACAGAGCACACTGCACAGAACACATTGCACAGAGACCAGAGCAGAGTACAGAGTCCAGAGCTCAGACCCGGAGTACAACAGAACACAGAGCCCACAGCCCTGAGATCAGAGCCAGAGCCAGAAGAGAGACAGAACACAGAGTACAGAGCACAGTGACCAGATACCAGAGCTCATTACACAAAGCCCAGAGCCCAGAGCATAGACCACAGAGCCCCGTTCACCTGCACATTAGGACAGCAAGAGCTTACCTGAGAGAGGAGACCTACATCACAACCACATAGATTTTCCTTCTTAACACCCCATTGGTTGCATCCTTAGCCACAGGGTCTGTGTGCAAAGCACTGAGATCAGTGCTGTTTGCAACCATCTACCTGGGTCTGAGTCTCCCCTCTCCCCTGCACTCCTCCACAGGCCCACCCCAGTGGTCATGTTTCTCCTCATCCGTTCTCCTCAAGTTGCCGAGAACTTTCCTCTCACATCTGCTGTGACCACTGGTTCATCAGATGTCCTTGACTTCCAGATGAGGTCCACATGACTTCACATGCATACACACTTTTCATAGCAGAGACACAGCTTCTGCCAACACCAGCCCCCCTAGAATGATAGACATGTTTTCTGGACCAATGCTCTTACTGCACAGCACCCTTAATAAAGAAGGAGCTCCCCACCTGGGGACTGGGGCAGCTTGCTGGTGTTGTACTTTCAGACAGAACATCTTACTCACTGACACCTAACTCGATTCCACAGAACACTCTCCTGAATATGAGGTTGTGGACCTGCCATTCCAGAGGCAGGGACCTCAGCCTGCCTGTGCTCCTTGGCTGTGGATCTGGCTTGCTCAGGTTCTCCCCTGCTGGAACCCAAGTGCCCTTTGATTCACAGCATGGCTCAATTGTCCCTCAACTAAAAGGGTTCCAGAGCTTTCAGAGGGCAGACAGAGACCTCTCAGGATCCCAGGTTCCTCCTGCACAGTACCAGCAGCTATGTGGGAGGCAGGGCTGGGTGCAGGTTGGATGAGACCCTTAAATTGGAAAGAAAATGTTTCCTGGACTATGCACTGAGGGGGTGTTGGGTGAAGGGAGATCAGATGCCAGTGGGTTGCTGAGCTTCTGACTGCAGCAGACACTGTTCAGTGCCCCTACATTTCTTGGTGCAGTTCTCCAAGCTGTAGCCCAACATCTGTACTCAGAAAGGTTCTACTTTTTGCACCACAGGTACCCTTCCAAGGCTCCTGCCAGGCCTGCTCCCTACACCCCACCCAAGGTTCCTGCCTGGATCCTCCCATGGTGCCCATCCTTTCCACATGTGGGCACCAGCCAGACCTGGGAAGAGGTGCCAGACATGCAGAGCATGAAGAGCATGTTTTGTACACTGCAAAGAATCCACGCTGTGGCCAGTCCACATGGGGCTGGAGATGTGGGGCCTGAAAGGGGCCTCAGGAAGGTGGAAGCTTGATCTGGTCAAACCCCCTCCCATTGCCATGCTTCACTAGCCCTGTTCCCTCCTGCAAGTCCTGGCAAGGGGATGCCTCTGCCCAGAACTGAGGACTGTCCTGTGAGGGGTGCATCAGTCAACCCTCACTGTCCAAAAATGTATGATGCAGAGTCTTGGAAGCTGTGAGGCTTGGGCACCTGGAGCTGACCCTAAAAGGGAGTCCAAGTCTGTTGGGCAAGAAATGTGTGCAAGGCTCATGCAAAACCCTTGTGCAGAGACACACAAGCACTGTGCACTCAGGAAGGATCTGAATGCAGTCTCTGTTCCTATTGAAGAAATCATTAACACACCATAGTGTCAAGGACTGGCCCCTGGAAGCTTGTTATAATTAGGATAAGGTTTGAGTTGCTGTGATTTGGAGTTCAAACCAATGGTGTGTTTCAGAACAGTGAGGGGTAGCAGCCCAACTGAAATTGTTGTAGTATATTTGGACAGAGACATGAGACACCAGGAATGGCAGCAGGAAGCAGTGTTTTTATGTGCCAGCCCTGGCTCAGTGGATTCTTATCCAAAGGCTGAGCCTTTGGCACAGGAACATAGCTTTGTATAATTTTGTTAATTTCCTTTACATACTAGTTCTCTGTCTCCTGTAGGAAGTAACTGACATTCCTTGTTGAGCATTCTATTTCTGTCTAAGACTAGCAGCAATGTCCCAACTAAGATATGGAAGGATCACATTGACACTAATAATGCCATCTTATCTTCTTCTTTACTATGAGAAAATCTCTACCCAAAATAAGTTAGATATGCAGATATGCATTACATAGGTCACATATTTACACCTTGAATACCCCTGGGAAATATAATTTCATGAATGGATGTTTGTTTGCTTTTTGCTTCTCTTCATTTTTTTTATAAGAGAACATTTTTCTGGTCTTCTATCTTTAGGCTTCTTTTTAAGGAATGGAAAGAGGAAACAGAAAGACAGAATTGGGTTGAGGCAGGTCAGGTCAATCACTGACCCAGCCTATTGCTGGAGTCACTCTGACTTAGTGAAGAACAGGTGGGGAATCAGTGTCTGTTAATTTCTCACTCAGAAGGCAAACCTTCCTGGGAAAACCGGACACATGGTTGCATTAACTACCAATGAATTTAGAAGCTAAAACATCCAAGTACCCACATTATTAAATTGAAATGAGCTGAACACATTTAATTATTCTAATTCATCGATATAAAATCAGTTACTTTTTGTTTTCTATTTACTGAACATATAAAATATCCCTAGGCCAGAGGTTACTGATTGAAACATTTTATTTGACCCACCCATCCTGTTTCTGAGCCCATGTGAAAATAATTTCCAGAGGACCTGAACCTTTGCATTCCCTTGACTGTGGCCTCCAAAGCCTGCATTCAACTCCTGTTTTTAGGTGGTGGTGGGTGGGGGTGTTGTGTTATTTACTCTGGCTCCAAACTCCAGGGCTCAGGGGATCTTCCTGCCTTTGGTACTGAGGGTACACTCAGAAGAGAAATGAAGAACAGGGTACAAATGTAACAAGCGAGCAGCATGATTATGGCAAAGCAAAGATTGCTAAGTAAAAGACTCTTACCAAGAGAAGAGTAGTCATCAGAAAAATTACTGACGTGTTTTCTTCAGAGGCTTCTTCCTCTTTCTATCACCTCCCCCTCCACACTCCTCATGTTATTACTCACTGATACCACCAAGCCCATGTGTTCTAATCAGCTTGTTTGCTGCTGTGACTAAATAATCTGAGCAGCACAATTATAGAGGAGGAAAGGCTTATTTGAGAGCTCATGGCTCCATAGAAGGCCAGCTCTGTTCCTCAGGGTCCAAGGTGAGACTGAACATCATGATGGAGGAGTGTGGCAGAGGGAAGCAGCTTGCATCATCAGGGAGCAGAGAGAGACTCTACTCTCCAGATACAAATTATATACCCCATAGCCATGCCCCAATTCCCACATGATCCAGCCACACCTTACCACATCCCATGAGGGATGAAATCACTGTTTGCATTAAGACTTTCACAGCCCAATCATTTCTCCTCTGAACCTTCCTGCATTGTCTCAAATGTGAGCTTTTGGGGGACACCTCACATCCAAACCATAACACCATGCATCTTGGTCTTTCTTTTGGATTCCCCCTTCATATCCACAAGCACTTCTGTCAGCTAGGCAGTTAATTTCTTGGTGAACCATCCTTACTCTTGCTGTCTGGACCTGAACCTACTCCTGCCTTCCTCCTTCATCATCCTGCTCTGGCTGCACATGCAGTTCTAAATTTCCCTCATGTCCACGCTTAAGCCAGAAAATGCCCAGAGATGGCCTTGCACCCTGATTCACTACCATGGACCTGGCAAGGAGCATCCAGAAGGGTGCCAAGGCACGCTTAACACTGCACCACAGCCTCCAGCTCACAACTGACTTGTTAGCCCTGCCAACTGTGTCATACCCATGGGCCTGGAGAGGTGTGGCTCGCTTTCTCTCTTTAGGGCTTGGGCTCTGAGGACATTGTTCATGGAATTCTGAGGAACAAGAGAAAAATACTTTCAAAATGCTGGAGGTAGGGAACAGCAGGAGGCCTGCTCTTGCACCTCAGAGGAGCCATTCCTGCCTGTCATGTCTTCTCCACAGTTGTGGGAGCCAATCAGTTCCTTTGGACTGAATCCCAATAACAGGGTGGCCAAGAGCACAAAGGGTGAACACAGAGCAATAAAACATGTGCAGGCTGCAGAGGAGGCCTGATGTGATGGAGGGGTGCAGAGAGGCAGGAATGTGACCCTGGATTTTTCTCTTGAGGTCCAGATATTTTCATCTGTAAAGAGACATCATGAGGTATAGTTTTCCATGTCTCAGAACTTCCTGGGCATTCTTTACTCAGGAAAAATGAATTATATTCCCAAATAGTCTTTTGGTAACTGAGTAATCAAAAACAATTTCATTTTCATAACCTAGCCCTGCTCCTGGGATTTGAAAGTTGTCAATCTAAGGGAGGAGCAACTGTGGACATGTGAAGGGACTGCAGAGGTCTGACACAGCACCCAGTGAAGGGTCCCTGAAGTGTTCAGAAGAGAAAGGTCCCAAAGTGAGATGTCATGGAGTGGGCTGCAGATAAGCCATCAGGAAAGAATGCAGGGGAGGTGATTCTTGGGGAGAAAGTGAGCATCCTGCACAGGGGCATATAGTCCTCCTGCCATCCACATCTGCCATGGTGAAAGAACTTGAGCACCTGGCTCAAGACAAGTTTTTCTTTTTACAATTCTCTCTGACATGTACTTTTAGCAAAGAGAACTTGTGCATTATTTATACCTCCTCAGTCTGTGTCCTTCAGAATTTGAGGCCCTGTCTTCCTGAGTCTGTGCTAGTGAGGGCGTGTGTGGTGTGCTTGCATGAGTTGTCTGTCTTTGCTTAATTTTTGAAAGGAAGAGGAATGATTGCATTTGCAGTTAAATTATGACTATGCTCTCTGAGAACCATAGAGTCAGCAGAAAGCAAATTGGCCCTGCTCTTGTGGATCCTGTCTTCAAGCAGGAAGACAGAAAATCAGCTTTTAATAGCCAACTGGTGAATCTGATGATGATGCATCCCAAGAAGAGAACACTGGATAAGAAGATGGCAGAGATGGAGGTGAAATGTGTGGATATGGAGGTGAAAGATAAGAAGATTTTCTGGATGCTTCCCTTCATAACCTCTCAGGGCCTTCATCATAACATGTGTGAGACTCCATAAGGGAATGTGGGGATGTAGCCTGCCCCAGGGGGAGGCCCAGCATAGCAAGGGATGTTTCTTGTGATCCGAGGAGGATTCAAATTTTCTTCTAATTCTAAGGAGGAAAGTTGGGCCCACAGGACAAGCAGCTCACTCAGGAAGTCCCAACTGGTCCCATGAGGTGGAGCTTCAGCCCTGCTTGCGCTGGGACCTCTGTTTTCTCAACTGCTCTCAACCCGGGCCTCATTACATTCATTCCTCTGTCAGATGCAGCTAATGATTAAATGATTACCTGTGTATTACACTCACCTGGTCTGAATTGTTAGGAATTTAGGGAGAACACATCAGGCATTTAAACACTATGGTGAATTTTTTAATAGGAGAGAATATAATGAGCACAGGATGGAGAAGAGAAGAGGGGGACTTCTCAGCCTCTGTGTCTCTATCTGTATCTGTGTCTTTGTCTGTCTGTCTGTCTGCCTCTCTCTCTCTCTCTCTCTCTCTCTCTCTCTCTCTCTCTCTCTCACACACACACACACACACACACACGTATTTTACTCTCTTGTCTGCAGATTCTTGGACTGTTGGGGTCACTTTGTTAGGTGGTGGGAACTCTGAATGAAGAGGGTGTGGGCACCAGAGAGAGGACTGGGTCTTGGCACATTCAACGTGGGTTTCATTCTGTCTCTACCAGTGACCAGTGATGGGCATTCAGGAAAGAAACTTCCTAGGGTCTCAATGGCCAGAAAGAAATATAATCCTACTGTTGTGAATGGAGCTGATGAGTTCTTTCCCATCTTGTCACCTGGAGTACTGGGAGAACACTTGGATTCCAGGCCACATCCCCATATCTCTTGAGGAGCTCTGCAGTGGGAATCAAGAAACTGCACTTTTGCATATGGACCTGGAAATAATGGTGCATTGAAAGAAGACTCTGAGTTTTGGAGGAGACTTATTCTAATGTTGTAGGATTTCCATTGAAATTTCACAAATTGATCAGAAAGGGCACTTGTATTTTCAAGATCAGCCTAAGTGGCACACTCCTTGAAATTCAATTGAGATCACTGTTCTAGGGGCAAAATTAAAGCCAGGGAAAAGCAAAATGATAAGATTGACTGGAGTAGAAAATGAAGAGTGTAATCTGCACAGCGAAGCAGCTGTGTGGATTGCTACCTGCTCCCCACATACCCATGGAGAGGGGCTGGAGGGAAGGCCTGTAGGTCCAGACATACTGGTGGTACCACTTTGGCTTTCCACAACTCCCTTATGGGTTGGCAGATTCCCCTTTTCTGAAGAGGGAGGACAGAGCTGTGACCTCCTCATAGTTGTGCAGCTATTGAACAGAGGGAGATTCAAAGTGAGGCATTTATGGTGTTTGTCTTTTTCCTGTTTATTGGATGCCACACTGCTTCATGTTAAAGAAGTCCATGAACATGCACCTGCATTCTCCTTCAGGCTCAGCAGCAGTGGAGTAGAAAAAGAAACAAGAAACTGCATGAAAAAAGAGAAAAATGTTGGAGTAATAAAAGTAGAATATTTGGAGAAAGAAAAAGTAAAGAAGCATCATATGGTAAGGATCACTGGACTTCTGGATTACCATAGATCCAGACTTATTGGAGTGGAAAAATTAGATGGGGGAGGTGGTGACTTTGATTTGGGTCTTGAAATCCTCTTCACAGTCTCCCTACTCCCCAAGCTGAGGGACTAATCTGAGGTTATGAGTGCATCATTTCAATGCATAAGTACAGATGACTGATGGGTTTCAGGCAAAGCCTGCCAGACCACTGTATTCTAGCAGGGATTACAGAAAGAGAGGATGCATTCATACTGTGGAATTTCAGGACAGAGTATGCTGTCAGAATGGGTACAGTGACCTTCTCACAGCACCTTAGTAAAAGGCAGAAGTCCCATGTCCTAGGAGGCTTCCTGACATCCAAGCACAGGTTAGACACTTCTCCAGAGACAGGCTGATCTCTGAGTGACATTCTGACACTTTGAGATGTATTCTGAGGTTGGAAGCAAACTGACCTCAGGCCAGTGTCCTCTAACCGATTTCTTTCCTCCACTCTGTGCGTGTGTCACACAGGGGCAGAGCCCTTGTGTTGACCAGTTACAGGGTGAGCCAACCTGAGAACACAACACCTCCTACAGCTACCTGCAGCACCTGTGTGTGGCTGGTCACCTGTACTGTGCTGTCAGTAAACATCCCTGACCTTTACAAGTTTCCTTCATTTAGTGTACAACATTAGGCAGCCCTACAGGTCTGGGGTCAATCACTTCAGCAGATGGGGTCCATGATCCCTGGAGAGGAGTGCACTGGGAGTGAGTCTTTCACCTTCTGTCATCTGACAGGAGAAGGGTTTCCCTGCTCTTGAGCCATCCCTCTGCCCAGGGATCATCCCAAGAATATTGTCATCACAAGATGCCTTTTCCAGATTCCAACTGTAATTGGAGACATGACTCTTTCTCCCATTCCTGCTGAGGTTTTCTTTCTCACATAGTTATTGAACTTCTACCATAATTAGGAGCCTAGAACACCAAGAAGTGTAGGTCCTCAGGAGCCACAAGCTAACAGGGGAGAAGGACGACTACCAGGCAAATATCCAGCATGCTAAGCAGAGAGAGGACAGGATGCTGTGCAGACTCAGGGGAGTGTTCCCTACACTTGATCACCTGGGCTGTGTCCTGAAGGACTTTCAGAAGATGGTGAAGCAAATTGGGGAATTTGGGGAGAGGATTATTACAGAGGACAGCATGGGAGAAGCTCAGGGCCCTGCTGCATGTTGGAGGAATTTCAGAGGCTCCACAGTAAGAATGGAGGGTGGGTTTTGGAGTGTGGGGCAGGGAAAAGGTAAGGGTCTGAGATTTCTGGGTCACACTCTGATTATAAATTCTGGGGTGAGTCAAGGGAAGTTCAGGTATTCACTGGGTTCCTTGCCCATCACAAGGAAAGGTTCACCTGGATCACTGGGTCCCAGGTGAACATCAGGTTGCCCTGTTCCTAGGTTCAGGAAGGTCTGGTTGAGGTGAGCCCTGGAGCTGTGCTTCAATTGTGTTTCACATTCTCCTTCAAGGGTCCTGAGCAATGAAGTACCATGACTTAACCATGAGTAAATAACAGAACCTGAAGTAGGTCCTATCTAGCAAGAAGTGGGTGCAGACCACCTTGGAGTCCTGCACAGCCACTGGATGAATGCCCCAGTTGGAATGTACCTGGAGGCTCTTCTGGGATGAAGGTGGCACCATGGCCTGCCTAACAAGGGAGGTTCTACTCTGACACAGGGGAAGGTGGCCCAGAGGATGATCTGAAGTGAAAACAGGCACACACCCCACACTTAGGGTATTGTCCTGGGCATGCAGTCCTCAGCAACCAAGGACCCTCTCACTTGCAAACTGCTCCCCACAGCCCAAGTTGGGAGCACATCCCTGCCACACCCTGTGTTTCACCAAACATCTCTAGCACACTGACTGGGTCTAAACCTAAGGACTTAAAAACTACCTCATTTTCTCCAGAAAATAAACTTTCTTAAGCCTGTGCTGGTCTTATACAGACTTTTGCCAAATGCCTATATTAGAGCCTGTTGATGGTGGATGGTGAGTAGATATGGGAGGTAGTAAGAAGGAAGCAGGAAGGCAAGGAGGAATGGAGCAGGGAAAGCAGGATGGAAGGAGGGACAGGAAATTGCCTGGTGGCCAGCTATTGGCATCAATATGAATCAAGATGCTGAAAAACTACATACATCCTAAATGTGCAATGGAGAAAAGAGTTAAACCCATCCTGACTCTTCCACTGTGAGGAATATTTCAGAACAGAGGAAGTTAATGAAAAATCTTATGAAAGATGTGGAAAAAATTAAAATATAACCATATTTCTCTGCTGCAGGCCACATGCTCACTACACTGCCCTCATGATTCTGGGTTTTGTGGTCCATCTCCTCTGTTGCTCTCATGCAGTGGTTCCTGCAAACTCAGACTGCATGCCCATAAGGAACCCCTGAGAATTGTGGCCAGGGTAAACCATCCTTCCTGGGCACATATCGCCCAGAAAATCCATGGAGCTACAGGCCCCATACCCCCCAAAAGCCCTAATGTTATATAGTGCAGCTTATTTTTCCTCCTCCAGGAAGCTGCAAGACACAGTCTTACCAGGCACACTGAGGATTCTGATTAGTGTCACATTTTTCCTGAGGCATTCACCCAGCAGTTCTAGGGAGCTGTAGACCAGATGCTCTCCATAAACCCCTGAGGAATTTGGGCAATTTAACACATCCTTTCTTTTCAGCCTCACCCAAAGGATGCTGGGAACTTCAGGATAGAGGCTCACCCGTAACCCAGAGAATTCTGGTTACTTCAGCCCACACTTCCATTGCAAACCTCACCCAGATGCTACTGGGAGCTGAAGGCCACATGGTCACCCCACACCACTGAAGATTCTACACAGTGGAACCAAACGTTCTTGGCAGCCCTCACCAAGAGTTTCCTGGGAAGTGCAGGTCACATATTTACCTAGCAGACTTAGGATTTTGGGTAGTGCAGTTAATTCTTCCTTTGCAGTCATAACCCAGGGTTTCTGGAATCTGTAGGGCACATGCTAACCATACACTCCAAAGGATTCTGTGTAGTGCAGCCCATTACTCCTGTGGTGTCCTCATGTAGAGGCTCCTGGGAGTTGCAGACAACATGCTCATAAGGCACCACTTAGGATTGTAGGTAGTGTAACCCAAACTTCCTGGGCAAACCTCACTCAGAGGATCAAGGGAGCTTCAGGCCACATACTCCCAGAATTCCATATATTTCTGGGTAATGCAGCCTATACTTCATCTGTAGCCCTCACCCAGATGCTCTTGGGACCAGCAAACCTCATGTTCATAAGGCACCCTGAAGTTCTGGGTAGTGCATACCACCCTTCCTTTGCAGGCGTTACCTATAGACTCCAGGGAGTGGAGGACACATGCCTACCACATAACCCTGATGATTCTGTGCAGTGCAGTCCATCTCTCCAGCAGACCCCATGAAGAGACTCCTGGGAGCTGCTAGCCACATGCTCACCACACACCCCTGAGAAATCTGGGCAGTATTACTCATTCTTCTAATTCAGTCATCAGCCAAAGGCTCCCAGAAGCTGCACTTCACATGCTCATAAGGCACACTAAAGATTCTGTGTAGTGCAGCCCATTCTTTCTCTAAACCCTCATCCAGATTCACCTGGGACCTCCATACAACATGCTCACTACAATCTCCTGAGGATTCTTGCATTGTAAACCATTCTTCCTGTATGGCCCTCATGAAAATCCTCCCAGGAGCTGCATGACACATGCATACACATACCCCTGAGATTTCTGGTTAGTGCAATGAATCCCTTGTGTAAAGGCACACTCAGAATATCTAATCATCCAGGAGACTAAGCCCCACAAATAGTTTAGGAGTCCCCCACACTGGGACCTCAAGGGCACATCTTCATATTCACAAAAATGACTTGTGGAACAACGGTGTGTTGTTGCCTGCTGACCTTGCCTTTTTAATGTCCAGGAGGCTACTGTCTTGTTGATTGACTCCTCTTCCTCCAGGTCTGTAAGGCCGACAGGGCTGGGTCATACTGATAGAATATTAAGGCAGAGGATTTTCCATTGTCTTTTTTTCTGGGAGGGTGAGGGTTAAAAGCCCTAATAAAAGTCAAAATATAATTTTTTCCTTAAAATTGTTTTTTTATTCTTATCATTTTCTTTCTTCCAACTTTTTCCTTTTAGAGGACCCTCAGTGATACTGTTGTTCTTTTTTCAGTCAATATGAATGAAAAGGAGAATTAAGGGAGAGAGATATTCCTTTGCTCATGATTTGTCACTCAATCTTCAAAAGGAAACTTCTTCTTGCAGGCATGAGGCTGGTCTCAGTGTCAGTGATGGACAAGATCTTGGGTTGGACCTATTTTACTGACTTAGAGGTGTGATGTGCAAAATGTGTCAGTATGATGAGCTAAAGTGATTTGGGGGTAATATCATATACTAATGTCATTGATGAGAGCAAAGTATGTAAGAGAAATTACTGACATGCAGATCAGTCACCAAGATGCAACATCCTGAGTCAGAATGTTAGGAGAGGAAACCACAGAGGAATAAGTGTAACATATGCAGGCTGGTTGGAGACGCAGAATCATAAAATGTGCACTTTCCATCTATGACATGTTGCTTATCCATCAAATTTCATGGTCCTATAGCAATAGTCTGAGGAAAGGGCACCCACATGAGCTGTCACTCAGATCTGCATTGTTGGTATGTCCTGCAGACACTGTCAAAACCATGGCTTCCTAGGCATTGCTAGCACTGTGCAGAACATAGCCACATCTTGGAGAAATAGTCTAGTGTTTTTGGTAGAGGCTTGTGTGTGGTTCCATGTTTAGGAAATGTTTACTCATCTATTATTTCTTGACCAATTTTTTAATTTTAGGAGATTTCTGAAGTAACTTGCTCTTACTTTGACTGGAAGCATATTTTTTCTTGATTTTGTATTAGCACAATATTTACAAAAAGTTCTGCACATTATTATGATATAAATAAGATCTAAATTCTTCTGACATTACTCAATAAAATATCTTTAAATAGAACAATTTATGATTAGCTAGAACATCAAAAATAAATTTACATGGATATATTAGTAATAACTATTTACATAAAAGTACATAACCAGGAAATTAGGTTTCTTAATAAAACAATTTAAAATTGTTATTTGTAATTTCATTGGAACTGTGCAAAGTTAACCTAGGAAAAAGTAAGTGTTGCAAATACAATTTGAAGAGAGGAGCTAATTACAAAGTGATTCCAAATTAAACTAACTGAAATGAAACAACAAGAAACAGGATGAGGGAAAAAGGAAAGATGCTTTTGGGTACATCGATAATCTAGATGTCTACCAAACCCCCTTTGTCCAACATTTAATCATTAGAGTATCAAGCAGGTAATCTTATTATATGCAAATAATACTAATGCTGATTTAATAATGAATTCTGCTTCAAGACTGCCTTTGTAATCTCCATTCCTTCCTTTTTTGGTTCATGAAATTATGAGTTGTTTCTATTGCACTGTTGGTGCTTAAGTGCTATAACTTAAATTCTTAAAACATAGAAATCTGGAAAATACCTAGGATTTGTAAAGCGATATTAGGTGAAATGCACAGAATCTGTTTTAAAAGTTAACATTAGGAACTGAGGTATAGCTCAGTGTTAGATCACCTAGCATGCATGCAGACCTGGGTCCAATCTCCATCAAAAAATATGTAAAATGATGAATCATGCAATGCAAATGCTACTAGCATGGCATTTGGCATAAAACTTGCCAAAATCAGTAACAGGGTCCTAAAAGGCAAAGACTAGTTTCAACATTATTTTCTGTAAATTCCTGTTTCAAATTTATTTTCCCCTCAGAATTTGTAAAAATAAATAGTGAATATTTTTTGGCGGTGCTGGGCACTGAACCCAGGGCCTTGTGCTTGTTAGGCAAGTACTTTACCAATTGAGCTACCTCCCCAGCCCCCGAATAGTGAAATTTTTAATCTTCATAAGATTTGGATTATTTTCAGAAGATTTGGATGATGTTTGTTTTTGAATTTCTTGTTGAAATAAAATATTGCTATTTTTTAAAAGGCAAAATCTTCAAAATCATAGTTTGTTTCACAAACATTCAGATAAGCAAGTTTTTTTTAAACATTAATAATTTCTTAAGCATGCAAATATGTTATAAACATCAAGGATATATCACTGACCAGTAATTATATTTAAATTAATAAAATTTTAGTTTAGATCCCAAAGTCATTGTTAAATGAAGAGCCTTCCATAAGTCAAACAAAGCAATTTATTGTACAATTTAAAAAAAATAAAAAGGATGATTCACAATCCAGGAACACAAGAGCACAAAATTAGGGACACAGGATTAGGCAGCACATAGTGACAGAACCCAGATATTTCTGGCTGAATGTTACCTATCCCCCAGAAAACTGCCAGTCTTGTCCAGTTGCAATAACTTTGTGGGTATGCAGAAAACCAGCCTCTAGGAAGGGATGGGCTGGGTCCACCTGACTTCATTACACACCTCAGCTGCAACCAGATTGTGCAGATGTCTCAGGGGCTGCAACCATGGGACTCAGCTCCGGCACTGGGATATCAGGGAAGTCAGCACCACTTTATTATGGGTCACCCTCCTGCTTTTGCTGAGTTTAAATGTTTAGATATTTATGTCTCTCAGGGGTTTAGGTTGCAGCTGGTCCTCGATATATGCCAATTCCGCATACTCATATTCAAACAATCTTAGCTGCAAAACCCAAACAATTTCATCTGTACTATATAAATAGGTACATTTTCCTTGTTATTACTGCCTAAGTTTTTACATAGTGTTTTTGTTCTACTGGATATTCTGTGAAATGTCCTGATGGTTTAGAACATGCACGAGGGTGTGCATGCATTAGATGCAAATGCTGTACCATTTGCTATGAATGACTTAAGCATCCCTGGGTTTTATTATCTATGGGACTCCTGGAACCCATCCAGGCCAGAAGTTAAAAATTTCTGTTGATTTTGCCTGTGCAAAATTTAGGTGATCTCTGGCATTGTGTCTCCAGTCACACACTGGATATGTAAGAAAGTCAGTCAAGGGAACAGACCTGGAATCCTCCCAATGTGCCTTGAAAAGTTAGGTATGGAGTTGAGTGGGTGATGTTGTCAATGAGATTTCTGCAAATGAGATATCCAGGGGTGTAAACTACTTTGGGGGGAAATATGGATGATAAAGACACTGAGAAAATGGGTATAACAAGGGAAATATTTAGGGCCAGGAGTGGCTCTATTTTTGTGTCTTCATATGTTTATGAATATTCATGTGTTTGTATTTTGAGAATTGAAGATATTGGATCATATTCATCATTTGGGTGCCAAAACCAACTCTAGTTAGGACCACAGGAAAATAAAAGGTACTGCTGGTGGGGAAATTCTGCAATTCTTTGTTTTTGAAGATACCTGCAATTGTTGAGAGCAGCATTGAGAAATATAAATATGAGAAAAGCATGTTTTAAAATACATATTTCCTGAAATTCATGGAACCTCAGTCCTATAGGAAGGGGACCACACTTCCCTTGACCTGCCCTCTTGAATCTCATGGTCAAAGAAGCAGCCTTTCCTTTTTGGTTCATTCTCTCACTACCAACCCTTTCCAAGCCACCATCTTCTCTTGTGACCACTGCAGTCACCTCCTCCCTGATTCACCTACTTTCCCTCTAGATCCTCTAGCTCCCAATTTTCTACTGAGAAACCAGGGAAAGGCAATCCCCATCTGGCCTTTGCCCCACTTGGATCCATTGTATTATTTTCTACTGCAGTCAGAATAAAATGTGAAGTTCTGCTGAGAGTAACAAATGGAATTTAACTCCTCAGCATCTTTCCTATTGACCTCATCTCAAAGGTCTCCTCAGAGATGCTTTCTCTGGCCATCTGGTCTAAAATAGAACCCTGCCCCATTCCTAACTTCCCTGTCACCTTAACCTGTTTTACTGTATTCACAGCTTCAATGATCAAATCTTATCTTGTGTCCCTGTGCTGTCTCCCCAATGAAAATATAATTGTCAATTAAACAATGAAAGGTCCTATTTGCTACAGTCATCTTAGTACCAAGAACTGTGCCCAGCACACTGTAGGTGCTCAATAAATACTGGCTAAGTTAATATTCTTTCACATCTCAACAACTTCTCTAGCTAGTGTTCCATGTTCTCAGTCCTATGGTTTTAAAAGAAATGCTCCCATTTAATGACCATGGATTGTCGGGCAGGGTGTCAACATAACTGCAGCAAATTTGAAATGGATAAAACTTGGTTTCTACCAGTTATTCCCAAAGTGCAAAATTAAGGGGAGTTTTATTAGGCAAAGTGGAGCATCCCTCTGTTAACTGGGCCAGCAAACCTGAACACCTTGTCTCAAATAGACAAGTGCAATATTAGCTTTGCTTTTGAAAGATGAGCTAACTTAGGGGATGCACTGATGCAGAGTGGAAGAATCCTTCAGGAAACGAGAAATACATTCCCTTGAGTGTGAGATGTCCTTTACGTTTTTTTCTTTTTTTATGAGGAATTGAACCAAGGATGCCCTTGTATTTATTATGTCTCCCTTGAAGATGGCATGATTTTTCATTGGTTTTCTTTGCCATCATATCCCCTGAAACTAGCAAACTAATTGGTTCATGCATTCACTCCATTCCTTCATTCATCTGTCAGGGGTTTAATGAGGTTCTGTTAGATACCAGGCAGTTTCAGGCACTGAGGTTATAGCAATGAACACATCAGGACAAGAATTGAGCTTTCTTTAGGAGGCAGTTAGGTCATGCTAGAGTTTGAATTTGGATTAACCCCCAAAGACCTCAGTGAATTGCTTCTCAGCTTAGCCCTATTGGGAGGTGTAGGAAACTTTAAGAGGTGGGTTGTAGTGGGAGGTTTTAGGTTATTGGTGGCATGCTCTCAAGGGGATTGTAGATTTTTAGTCTCTGTTTTTCTTCTCCCCTCCCCTACCTTCCTCACTTTCAACTCTCATGGGTTGAGCAGCTTACTCCACCAGAGACTTCCTGCCATGATTTACTGCCTCACCAATAGGTTCAAAAATGATAGGTCCAACTGACCATGAATAGAATCCTCTGAATCCATGATCCAAAATGAAACTTTTTTCTTTATAAGTTGATTGTCTCAGGTATTTGCTACTGTAATGGAAAGCTAATCAGTACAGGTACTGGTACAAGAAACATATATAACAAAATGGGGAGAGAGGATATAAAGTGTATGTGTAGGAGAAACCTTAGGTGGTGACCTTATTGAGATGCAGATTAAAGACATGGGGGAGGGACTGGGGATATAGTTTAGTTGGTAGAGTGCTTTCCTTGCAAGCACAAGGCCCTGGGTTCAAATCCCCAGCACCAAAAAGAAAAAAAATACATGGGGGAGGAATGGAGTTAGGTATGTGGAACTCCTTCCAGGGAGGGAACAGCTAGTGAATAAGAACTAAGGTGGGAGTGTACCCATAATGTGCCACAAGAATAAGGAGATGAGGGTGACTTGAGGCAGGGAGCAAGAGGGAAAGTAGGAGACTAGTTTGGAGTAGTAAAGGAGGTTAGGGAGGGAAGATCATATAGGATCTCTACACATTGGGAGAATTTTATTCTGAATGAAATGGGGAGCCAAAGAAGAATCTTTTATTACTTTAACATATAGTCCATATTCAAGCTCTTATAACTGTCTCAATAATGTCATTTTAAAAGAATATCCAAATTTTTATTGTCTTTTAAGACAATAACTTCCACAAGGGGTGAAATCAAATTTCATAGTGTGTGTTATATAATAATTACCATTTGAGGCTACTAGGACTGCACTAAGAAAGACCATGTATAGATTTATAAAATTTAAGAGTTTTATAATGCCAATATATACCTTTTCTCTCATCAGGATCCAATCAAGGATCATAATACTGCATTTAGTTATATCTTCCACTTTTTCTTTAACAGCTTTGTTGAGATAAAATTCACATGCCATATAATCCACTCATTTAAGGCATAAAATGCAATAGCTATACACTCAAAGTTGTGCAACCACTACTGGAAACTGATTGTAGAATAATTTCATCATTCTACAACCTTTGGCTATCACCCCCAGGTCGTTCAATTCCCAAGCACTTTCTATTTCTCTAAATTTGTCTCCTCTAGGTATTTCAAATAAATGAAGCAAACAAAATGTGGTCTTTTATGTCTACTTTCTTTCATTTGCAATAATTTAAAGGGTCATCCAAGTAACAAATGTCATATTCTGTTCCTTTTTCTGACTAAATAATGTTCCCTTGTCTAGATATATCTCATTTTATTTACCAAAGGAGGGTTCTGAACAGGAGACCTAATCTCAGTGGCATTCTACAAGGCTAACTCCAGTTCTGGCTCCAAGAAGCAGAAAATGAGCAACTTTGATAAATGCTGCTTTTAGAAAAAATAGAATGAGATCCAAAAATTGACCTGTAAGTGCTCAAATAGTTTAACAAATAAGGGATTCAAAATTTACTTAGCAGACATATTCTGATATATAACTTATAAATGACATTTTATGGGTTTTATATGATTTGTTGTTCCTTTGAATAATTAAATATGAAATATATAATAATTGATAAATAAACAATAATTTTAGATGGGATGCTTGATGCATCAGGTACAGGAATAATTGCAGGAACATTCATTTACCATGGTTTTGATGTTAATGTTGCTGGAAGTGATTCTTTTGGTTGATATGAAATTTACTCCTCAGAATATTTCTTCTCTAAACACAACTCAACATTATGCTAATTACTGAAGATTCAATTCCACCTTTCAGAAACTGGCCATGAAAAAAGTTGATTCTTGGACAAACATCTTTTCAATGTCTATGCAAGTCAGGTAGACATAAGTTTACTTTTGTTCTGAAGACGTTTGTGACATCTAAAAGGTCGTAAAAATTAGACTAAACAAGCAGAGTATGAAGAGCTACCTCCTTGTGGCTTCTGTCATTATTTGAAGCAACAGGGCCCTATTCAAACCATTGAATCCTGAGTTGGAAATGCATCTATGGACTCCGGTTTTGCAATAGTTAATAGGCTATCCAAATCTGTATACAAACAACTTTTGGGGCTGCATATCTTTGTGGAGAGAATGAAGGGAAATGAAAATTAGACATAAAATCGAGTGAGAGAATGTGATCTGCATTCTATGAAAGATCAGTGCTCATGTTGGATGTGATGTGTTAAGGACCATGTCAGAAATAAACACACAGCACAGGGAGACTTATTTGCACATACTGCACCAAAACTGCTCCACCAGGACTAGAGTTGGGACTGGGAAAGCCAGAAAGCCAGTGTGCTTTTTATCCTCCTTGGAATGAGCTGGGAGTGAGTGTGGGTCTGAGGACTGGGAGAGGTGGCTCCCGCAACTCCCCTGTGCTCTCCATCGGGCTCAGAATTTGGAAAAGTTCCCTGGTCGCTCGACCTGCTCAAGTGCAACCCCCAGACGCCAGTGCGACCAGTTCAATCCAGGCTCTGGACCAGCGGCTGGTGGAAATAGAGACTCAGCGGCTGATCCCAGGCCCAGGCAAGGGGAGGGACCCTGCTATCCCGACCACTCATGCATCCGCATGGACAGGGCGCCTCCAAGCCGGTAAAAAAGAGAGGACACGAACCCTGCTTCCCCTACGTGCATTTCCGCCCTCTGCTGGGTGGCCTGGGCCTCCCAGAGCATTGGTCTCAGCTCAGGCAGATGCTGGCTGCGCAGGAGGGGCGCTTCCCTATGAAGATGCCTCCAGGCTGCTCCAGGTACAGACCCGCCAGCTCGCCTCCCCTCGTGCCCGCACCACGGGCTCCCCGTGCCACTTTGTCAGGTTGCGACCCTCATGGTCCATGTCTCTCTTTCCCTTTCCATTTCTGCAGACCTGCTGAGGCCCGTGCCAATCCGCCGACCCTCGCCAGGGTGGGAGGACCTCGGTGGGCACTGCCCTTTCCGCGCCCCGCCAAGCGGTGTGCCCAGGAGGGGGCGCCTGGTGCCCTGGTCCCAGGCGTCCTGCGCGGGTTCCCTTCCGTGCCCACAGGGCTTTTTGGGGTCCCTGTCGGTGAAAGCTCACACCGAAAGTCTTTCTTTATTTATCCAAAGGGTTGGCGTCAGCATGTAATTACCCCCTCTTCAGTCTACAACACCGAGTCTCCTAATCCTTTCATTCATTCCCATTACCGGATTCCTTGGTCTCACTGCACCTGTGTCCACGAGTTCCTTTACCCTGCCACCCTCTTAGTTAGTGTTTCTCGGGTTGTTTCTGGAGGAAGGTGGGGTGGTGGTTGTGAGAGACAAATGGGGACCTGCTTTTCTGGTTGCTGAATGCCTGTGCAGGCTTAAAGGGAGCAGGTTTCCTTGATGTTCTTCAGGGAGGCAGCAGGAACAGAAGCCAGCCAGATATCAAAACTACTGCAGTGGAGGCTTTTATTTTGAGGTACGTACAATTTTGTGAAATACTCCCTTAAGATAACCAGTGAGACTGTCATCTCTGGAGAAAGCATCCTTTTCCTGAGTACTGACAGCCTTCCCTTTCTCTTTCCTTGGTTCCCCCCAAAGTATGGAATGATAGAAAAGGTGCATGATTCCTGTTCTGTCTTCCTGTTGTTGAAGCTCTCAGCAGCTGAATTACAGAATGCCCTTTTTTCTGAAAGAACATCTTTCACTCAAATTGCCTGTGTTGAATAACATGCCTACACTTCAGGAACACCAGGAGAAAACTTCCTGGCCCAGGTTGATTTTACCTGTTGTTTATAACTACAATCTAACATTGTATTGGCAGCAGGTGAGTTGTATTGGAATGAGTGTTTTTTAAAAATCATCAAGGCAGAACCTGTGTTCACTGCCCCAGCATTTTCAATGGGTGTAAATGTTTTTGCATCAGAGTTGCTCCAATGTAGGTGCCAGGCCTAAATATACTGTGCTGATCAAAGTGTTTGTACTCCACTCTCCCTCCCTCATTACCATTTACAGTTATTTGGTATTTCTGTGCAGGTGGTGTACCATTTGTATAATATTGCAATTCTTAGGAAACTGTAATCCGGATCTTGAGAGGTGATTTTTTAAAGATGGTGATGCCAAAGTATCTGGAGGGCCTAGGCAGGATCAGATTTCTTCTGAGGGTAGGGATTTGTCCTTGATTTAGTTTTGACCCCTATTACCATAGGTATGTAACCAAATACATTTTTCCTTTTGCATTTTCTTTTCCTTTTCAGAGCTGATGATCTTTGTATATTAGAGAAATGACAGTTTTTAGGTAATTAAAATTGTTAACCTCTTAGACCTCTTGAGTAATTTTTTCCTGTTAAGTTCATTAAAACATTAAGAGCAAGTAAGTCTCATTTTTCAAGCAAAATTTACTACATTTTTAGTTAAAAAAATTCAGTTTGTAATTTTTATTTTTAGCAATTCTGTGATCAAGATAAAATTTAATAACTTGGTAGAGTGGAAAAAGAATAAATGAGTGTAATTAGAGTAGCATATTTAAGCTGCAGTAGCCTCCATAATTAAGGCCAAGTTGTGTGTGTATAAAAGAACTCGTTTCTGTAATCTTACAAGGCTAATGGAGGCATCGCTGAAGCTTTATAAATCATGTAAGTTGTGTATAATGTGGAGTCTACAAAGATGGCAGAGAAAGCATTGTTACCAGCCTTTTCAATTTGCTTGAGATCTTAATTGATTTACAGCACTGAAGTGGTACAAAGTGATAATCAGGATGACATGGGGGTCATCATTTTCCACAAGTTTTGAATCTCCATCAGGCAGTTCTGTCAAATTTACTGTCTTCTTAGTCTACAAAGCAGCTTTATTATCATTCTAAGAGAAATAGAAGTAGTTAAAAGATTTCTTGGTTAAATCATAATGCATTCCAAAGCAGCAGTTGATTTTTACTGAGGCTGCTTGGGAATATCCATTCCATTTTTCATATCCCATAGTGTGACTGGTTGATAGTTAATTGAACTCATTTAGATTTCCATTGCAAGGTGAGCAACACGAAGCTGGGGATGCATGGAATGCAATGGTAGCAAAGGAAACAGCACTGTCTGTTGGCCATTGTGCCTGAACATGTGTTCCTCTATAGATGAGCAGCCCAATCATACAGCTGTGATCTTACCCAGGGCACCCTATTAGATGCTTTCCCATGCCTCTTACATACACATTATTTCTGTGAGCATGGCGGTGGTAGGAAAGGTATCATTCTCCTCTTCATTTTGTACATCTTTATGTTGGTAGTAAGCATTTAGATAATATTTTCAGTTTTAGTTGGTGTCTTAGATGTCAAACCCATACAAGAGGAGAACTTGGATTCTCAGACCTTTGCAAAGCAGTGCATTGTTGCTTCAGTTCTGATTTGTAAGTCTGTGACTGTAGGGAAGTTATGGGATAGGAGTGGACTGAACTTGGCATCGAAGGCACTAAAGGCCTAGATTTATGGTACAGGTCCTCCTGGTTCTGTGGACAGTGCTTACCTATATCTGAAGGGTTAGTTTTCTAAAAGCAGGGGAGAACTTTCTTCTTTTAGCTCATAGCTTGAGGGAGTTCTTACTACTCAGGAATAGGGCTGCTTTGGAGGTGGTCAAGTGAACAATTGTTAGTCCACTCCAATTTTTGGCAGGTTGGAAACCGGGTGTCATTGATTGTCACATAGGGAGATATCTGACTGATCTTAACGTCCCCTACCCCCAGTGGTTATTTAAATGTTGATTTCTAGACATTTTATTTTTTCCAAGTGCCAATTTGTATACTAGAAAAGAATCATAATCAAATTGCTCTTGGAGATATTTGAATAAAGCAGAGCATTTTGTCTTAGTAATTTATGCATTAAAAATTTCAAAGGATATTTGAATTTTTAGCAGAAAGGGGACCTGAATGGGAAGAAAACTTTCTTTTTTCTCTTTTGTTAAAATAAATTTTTGATCATATAGCTGAACTGCTTAATGAAAGTGTACACTCCCAATCATTATCCCATGTACCCAGAATTGGGTCACATGTTCCACCACTGAGTGCAGGATGCAGTCCTGTGAGAATCCCCATTCTAGTATAGTCTTCTGTTAGTGTGTGGTTTCTGTGAGTGTCAGGAATTTAGGATGTCTCTGGAAAAAACCTTGGGAATCATAATCTGTTTTGACAATTCTCCTTTTGTTAGAATTACACAACTGACTTCAGTACCTAAGTGAAATCAAGCAGTAATGGAAGTTGCATTATAGGTCCCTTGGTTTGTTCCCCTTTGACCCTTTTTGATGTTTTAATTTAAGTATCTTAGGTGGCAGGAATTAACTTCATCAGTCCTTGAACCCTGTCTAAAATTGGATGCTAGAGTAGATCACATATACATTTCCTCACTGCTAATTAATATCACCACTGATCACTTTTGTGCAACTTACCTCCTACCCTGAGGTGTTTTACATCTCTATGACATCTAGCAAGCATATGGCAGAAGGGTTTTATGTTTTAAAAACACTGAACTACAAAATTCAATAGTTGGCTCATTAGCACAGTGAAGCCCCTTTGTTCATCTGCTGTAGGAGCACAGGCGTGCTTTTTCAGTCTTATCTGTTTAAGAAGGTAGCTCCCTGGCATAAGCCTGGGTATATGTGTTCAATTGGTTTATTGAGTTAGTATGAAGTTGTCTGTTTTTCTTGAATAACTTATCCAGCTGTTAAACAGTTTCAAAGCAAATTAATGGATAACATGAGTTTTTGTTTCTTTATTCTTTTGATCTTTATGCCATTATATTTTACCCTTATTTAAGTCAGAGTAGTGAACCAAAGAACAAGTGAGGGGAAAGGTGAGCCCCTTGTTTCAGTGACTGTAGGCCACTCATCTTCGGTCAGTTGCCTTTTTTTATAAGGTATGATTCTGGTTTTTGTTCCCTAGTCATATTTTGGATCCATGTTTTATCTTACTGAATAATTGTGTCCTCAGTATTTAATGGACTCATTCTTTCTGTCTAGTTGCCTGGTTTCCATGCCAGTGCAAGAATTGTAAAACAGTCTCTTGCTGAAGCTGAGAGAGTGTTGGCCATTTTTTGCCTTCCTCTCCACTCTTCTTTATCTTAAAGCTTCAATCGTCCCCTGGTATCTGTGGATGGTTGGATCCAGGATTCCCAAGGATACCAAAATATGCATGCCTGAGTCCCTACATAAAATGGCCTAGAATAACCCATGCTTCTCATTCCCTATGCTTTAAATCATCTCTGTGACACCTCATTTAATGTAATTGTTGTGCAAATAGTTGTATCATTTAGGGAACATATATATGTTGAATGCATGTACAGTGTTTTCTTTCTTTTCTATCTACTGTTGGTTGAATCCACAAGTACAGATCCCTAGGGCATTGAGGGCCAACTGTACCTTCAGACACAAGCTAGAATAATTGTCCTTTAGAACTTCCTGTGGGAAGCTGGGATCTGTAAGGTGTGGAGTAGTGGAGAGTGTATTGTTGTCACTCACACAGTTGGAAAATTACATGCTTCTTTATTTGTTGAGGTCATGGTGGAAATAATGCCATGGCTAATTAGGTGTTCTTTAAATATGAAACTGGTTACACAGCTCTTAGAAGTATTTAAAAATTCCTTGATTTTTTTCTTTTAAATAATAAGGAATACCATATCTCCATATCTAAGGAAGAGCATTATAAGGATATCTTCTAGGTATTATAAGAACATCTTCTAGCAGACCTAATAGAAATCCTCCTCTTGAGACAGACTGCATGGGAAAGGCTTCTGAATTAGAACCCAGCTTTATGCTGCATCATTATTACTTCCAGAACTGGAGCACAGGGGATGTCAACCTGACATCTGAGTAGAATGCACACATGTCTTTAGCTCATGAATTGCTTTGTGTGTGTGTGTTTTATAATTAGCAAATGTTGGCATAGATGGACTTAAAAAATGAATTATAATTTTTCACTCAAAAAATTGGGAAAGTTTAGAAAAATAGAATTGATCTTCTAGACTCAGCCTCTGTTACTTTAGTATATGTACACAGTTGTTCATGTCATATATTACATTTATATTTTGCTTATAGTTTTCTCCAAGTTATTTATTTTAAGTTTTTGGTACTGGGTATTGAACTCCATGGGTGCTTTACCACTGAGCTATACACCTAATCCTTTTATTTTTGTTTACTTTGAGAAGGAGGAGAAGGTCTCACTTGATTGCTGAGACTGACTTAAAACTTGTGATTCTTCTACCTCAGCCTCCTGTGTTGTGGAGATTACAGGTGTGCTCTCCCAAGTTTGGCTACAAAGGACTTTTTTTTATTGTGTGTGTATGGTTTTTCTTACATGCCAGGCAAGCACTTCACTGCTGAGCTATGCTCCAAACCCTTTTCAAAACTATTATTTAGTTTTTGTGAACATAATTTTAAGGGTTCCATAGTATTCCATTGAGTGGATTCACATAGTTGACAGCTATTATCTGATTGTTAGAATTTCTCTTTTCTTCTGTTGTAAATCATTCTCTCATAAAAATCATTGCGTGAAACATTCTTCCCTTTTCACTTTATAATATTTCCTTAGAGTAAATTTCTTCTGGAACAAAGTTTCTTATATTTTTCAGGGCTGTTGGTGTAGGGCAGTGGTGGTTCCTTGCTGGATGGGTACATTCTTTTACATCCATGTGAAGTGTTTGTATTTGGATGAGAGGGAAGAAAATCTCTGTTTGCTGACTCATGTATGTATTTGGCACTTTAGACTGATACGGCCACTTCACTATTGGCATAAACTAAGGCAGGAGGTATAAAACGGGACAGAAAATGTTGGCTATCTTGCCAAGGCCATAGTATCATGGACTCATTTGAGTCCATTATGCAAGGTAGGTTACATGTTTGATTTGTTTATAAAACATGCTTAAATCAAGTAGATAAAAATCAGTCATCAGTCTATGTTTTGTCTGTGCACATTTATATACAGGTTTATGTACGGGTTTATGATCTTTTCACTTTAAATTTTGCAAATTGTATTTAGCTGTTTACTGTCTAGCTGGCACCTCCAGTTTTGTGAGGTGAAATTTTTAATTTTTTAAAAATTTTCCTCCTTCTGTGGAGAAGTCTCCCTATATTGAAGAATTACCTTACATGTCTTCCTAAAACAGATTGAATCACACTGGTACACTGATTTAAGACCTCAATTTGTCCACAGGAGAGTTGCATCACAGACCCTTTCCAGTCATGCCCTTGTCCATCATATTAGCTTTGTATCATCTTCACCCAGATTAAGCCTGTCAGTTTTATCACCTGTTTGCTGGAAGGTAGTGGGTTAGAAAGGTGGTTTAAAACCCCAGGTTCTCGAGTCAGGCAAAATGAATTCCGATATTGACTCTGCCACTTAACAACTCTGTATGTAACTTTGAACCAGATATTTAACTGTTTAATATTTTATTTATTTACCTATAAAATAGTGACAACAGCAACCTTTACTTCATAGTGTATTGGTGAGGTCAAAGTAGTCAGTAGATGTGAGGTATGAAACCATGTCCATAGTGGAATGGGTGCTCACACGGTGAGTTCTGTCATTTTTGCAAAATTGTGCTCATCCCTTAAGGCCTACCTGATATTTCCCCTTTGGAAAAACTTCCTAAAATTAATTGTTCTTTTCTTTTCTTCAGTTTATTAGATTTGCCTTAGTTCACATGGGCTACTGTAACAAAATATTGTAGACTGGGTGACTCACAAACAACAGAACTTTACTTCTTACAGTTCTGGAGGTGGACGTCCAAGATCAGGGCTCTGACAGAGTAGGTGTCTGGTGAGGCACCCTTCCTTCCATATAGGCAGATGTCCTCTTCCCATTGCTACCTCACCAAGTGGAACAGTGGAGACATCTTTCTGGGGTCTTTTGTAAGGGCAGTCATCCCATCTAAAAGGACTCTTCTTTCATAACCTAAGCCTTCCCAGAGATCCCACCTCCAAGACTATCACCTCAGGAGTTAGAATTTCAGTTAGACATCGTGGGGATGGGAGTACAAACACAGACCTCACCGTTGTTTGTACTTGTTTTACAGCATTTATCACACTGTATCATGGTGAGCAGCATACAAATCCATAGTACATGGACCTTTTTTTCTGTTTCTTTGCTCATGGTTGACCTTGGTACTAACAAGGTCTTCTGACCAAGGTCCTAGACATGGCCTGATAAAACATTTCAGTACAGTGCTTTGGAGTCAGCAGGCAAATTATCAGTTTGCATTGTGGGAGTCAGCTGTTCACACACTGACTCTTTCACTGAATCATTAGTTACTTCCTTTAAGATGTTGGATCTGTTTGTCTCTGGGTCTGGCCGTCACTTAATACAGCTTTGTGATTCTCAATTAGAATACTTAAAACAAGGGTTTTTCAAGATGGCGGACTAGAGGGCGGCTGCATTTCATGTTGCTCCAGGACGCAGGATTCAAAAGAGGAGATAGTGAGAGACTTAGGACCAACTCAAAGCCACCGGGTGAGTCTCTCCCATTGGGGAGGCGTCCCAAATGGGGCAGTAGCCCTGGAACGCAGGGAACTTTGTGAAGTAGAGTTGCTTGGCGAGACGCCCCTCCCCCCTGCTGGAGCGGAACATCGTAGAGGAGGCTGCTCAGCACAGTGCTTGGACTCGAAGAAACCACTGGGGCTCCAGGTGGCTGCCTGAGGAGGAGCTGCATGGTGAGCTGTTTGGATTCAGAGTGACCACTTCTGAACACCCAGGAAGAGGAGAAACACGGCGGGTCGCTTGGTTTAGGAGTGACTGCATCAGAGCTACAGGTGGCTGCCTGCGTGGTGAGCTGTTTAAACTCAGAATGACCACTTCTGAACACCGGGGGTTGCCCAGAGGAAGAGGAGAAGCACGGTGGGTCACTTGGTCTAGGAGTGACTGCATCAGAGCCACAGGCAGTTGCCAGAGGAAGAGGCGAGTGGTGAGTTGTTTGGACTCAAAGCGACCGCTCCTGAAAACCGGTGGCCTGCCTGGAGGAGGAACGCGGTGGGTCCCTTGGTCTCCGAGCAACCACTTGTTAACACCCAGGGGCTACCCCTGAGGAGGAGGAGGAACAGGGTGGGTCACTTGGACTCGGAGTGACTGCCTAGGGCTACAGGCGGTTGGCAGGAGGAGGAGACACAAAGTGAGTCACTTGGACTCCTAGTGACTGCGTCGGAACACCGGGCTGCTGTCTAGAGGAGGAGGTGTGTGGTGGGTCTCTGGGTCTCAGACCTTTTGTACGGGGCTCCAGGTGGCGGCTCAGAGGAGGGGCCGCATAGCCAGGTGATAAGGTGCAGAGCAGGGTCCCAGGACCTAGGCGTCTTCTTGCTGGAAGAGCCACACAGAGACATGCCTAGGGGAGGAGCAAGGTTTCCAGGACTGTGGGCAGATTCTCTGAGGAGAGGCAGCCTAAGGAGACTCGTCTGTGAAAGGGTGAGGCTCCCAGGCCCAGGAGGTAGGTCCTAGCCCCTGGGAACATTGCAGAGGAAGACAGCCCAGCCCAGGCGGTAGTTGTAGATTGAGGGGAACCTCTGGGAGGGGAACTGACCAGTGAGACCTCCCCACTGGGTGAGGCTTTCCCGCTGGGTGAGGTTTTCCCACAAGGTCAGTAAAACCAGAGACACAGGCACAAACAGGCCTTGCCTCAGCCCGCAGCCTAGTTCCCCTTTGGATGAACATTGGTCAACAAGTGGAGGCACCTCTGCCCACTAGCAGGGAATATACCCCACCTGAGGGTCACCAACCCTAGACAGGCACTTCCTTGTGGAGCACCGCATTATCAACTTCCTCCAAGTCTGCAGGCTACTGAAGGATAAGAGGGGATATACTAGCAATCTTCACGGACATTATAAGTCAAAAGAGGAAATCTGGAATATCTTAATGACACACTGATTCCTGAACAATATGAGAAAACAAGGGAAGAAAATGCCCCCCAAAAATCTAGATGTTACATCAATAAAATTGAACGACACCATGGCAGAAGAAATGATAGAAAGGGAGTTCAGAATGTACATAATTAAAATGATCAGAGAAGCAAATGATGAGATGAAAGAGCAAATGCAGGCATTGAATGATGAGATGAAAGAGCAAATGCAGGCATTGCATGATAGCACCGATCGACAGTTAAAAGAGCAAATACAGGAAGCAAAAGATCATTTCAAGAAAGAGTTAGAGATATTGAAAAAAAAACCAAACAGAAATCCTTGAAATGAAGGAAACATTAAACCAAATTAAGAACTCCATAGAAAGCATAACCAAAAGGATAGAACACCTGGAAGACAGAACCTCAGATATTGAAGAAAAAATATTTAACCTTGAAAACAAAGTTGAACAAACAGAGAAGATGGTAAGACATCATGAACAGAATCTACAAGAACTATGGGATATCATGAAAAGGCCAAATTTGAGAATTATTGGGATTGAGGAAGGCACAGAGAAACAAACAAAAGGAATGAACAACTTCTTCAATGAAATAATATCAGAAAATTTCCCAAACATGAAGAATGAAATGGAAAATCAAGTTTAAGAGGCTTATAGGACTCCAAATACACAAAATTACAACAAATCCACACCAAGGCACATTATAATGAAAATAACTAACATACAAAATAAAGACAGAATTTTAAAGACTGTGAGAGAAAAGAAGCAAATTACATTCAGGAGGAAACAAATTCGGATATCAGCAGATTTTTCAATCCAGACCCTAAAAGCTAGAAGGGCCTGGAACAACATTTTTCAAGCCCTGAAAGAAAATGGATGCCAAGCAAGAATCTTATACCCAGCAAAACTTATCTTCAGATTTGACGATGAAATAAAATCATTCCATGATAAACAAAAGCTAAAAGAATTTACAAAAAGAAAGCCAACATTACAGAACATTCTCAGCAAAATATTTCATGAGGAAGAGATAAAAAACAAAAAAGCAAATCAGCATAGGGAGGAATTATCCTAAAGGAACTGTCAAATAAAGAAGGAACCAAGTTCTGTTCAAAAAATAAATAAATAAATAAAATTAAAAGAATGAACCAAATGCCTGGGAATACAAATCATATCACAATAATAACCCTGAATGTTAATGGCCAGAAATCATCAATCAAAAGACATAGACTGGCAGATTGGATTAAAAAGAAAGATCCAACAATATGTTGCCTGCAAGAGACTCACCTCATAGAAAGAGATACCCATAGACTAAAGGTGAAAGAATGGGTAAAAACATACCATGCACATGGACTCATCAAAAAAGCTGGAGTATCCATCCTCATTTGAGATAATGTGGACTTCAAGCCAAAGATAGTCAGAAGGGATAAAGAAGGACATTTCATACTGCTTAAGGGAAGCATAAATCAGCAAAATATAACAATCATAAACATCTATGCCCCAAACAGTGGCTCATCCATGTATGTCAAACAAATCCTTCTCAATTTTAGAAACCAGATAGACCATAACACAATAATACTAGGTGACTTTAACACGCCTCTCTCACCACTGGAAAGATCTTCCAAACAAAAATTGAACAAAGAAAACATAGATCTCAATAACACAATCAATAATTTAGAATTAACAGACATTTATAGAATATACCATCCAACGAGGAGCAAATACACTTTCTTCTCAACAGCACATGGATCCTTCTCTAAAATAGACCATATTTTATGGCACAAAGCTAATGTTAGCAAATACAAGAAGATAGAGACACTACCTTGTATTATATCAGATCATAATGGATTGAAGTTAGAAATAAATGAAAGAGTAAAAAACAGAAACTACTCCAACACCTGGAGATTAAACAATATGCTATTATATGATGAATGGATAACAGAAGATATTAAGAAGGAAATTAAAAAATTCTTAGAGGTAAATGAGAACAAAGAAACATCATATCAAAATCTCTGGGACACTATGAAAGCAGTACTTAGAGGAAAATTTATTTCATGGAGCGCATTTAATAAAAGAAGTAAAACTCAACAAATAAATGACCTAACACTACAGCTCAAAGCCCTAGAAAAAGAAGAACAGAACAACACCAAAAGTAGTAGAAGACAGAAAATAGTTAAACTCAGAGCTGAAATCAACAAAATTGAAACAAAAGAAACAATACAAAAAATTGACAAAATAAATAGTTGGTTCTTCAAAAAAAATAAACAAAATTGATAAATCTTTAGCCACATTAAGAAAGAGAAGAAGAGAGAAAACCCAAATCACTAAAATTCAGAATGAGCAAGGAAATATCACAACAGACACGACTGAAATACAAAACATAATTAGAAGCTATTTTGAAAATCTATACTCCAACAAAATAGAAAATTTCGAAGACATCAACAGGTTTCTAGAGACATGTGAATTGCCTAAACTGAACGAGGAGGACATACACAATTTAAATAGACCAATTTCAAGTAATGAAATAGAAGAAGTCATCAAAAGCCTACCAACAAAGAAAAGTCCAGGACCAGATGGGTTCTCAGCCGAGTTCTACAAAACCTTTAAAAAAGAGCTCATTCCAATACTTCTCAAAGTATTCCATAAAATAGAAGAGGAGGGAACCCTCCCAAACTCATTCTATGAAGCCAATATTACCCTGATACCTAAACCAGACAAAGACATATCGAGGAAAGAAAATTTCAGACCAATATACTTAATGAACATCAACGCAAAAATTCTCAACAAAATTTTAGCAAATTGCATACTAAAACATATTAAAAAGATAGTGCACCATGATCAAGTGGGTTTCATCTCAGGGATGCAAGGTTGGTTCAACATCAGGAAATCAAAAAATGTAATTCACCACATCAATAGACTTAAAGTCAAGAATCACATGATTATTTCAATAGATGCACAAAAAACATTTGATAAAATACAGCACCCCTTCATGCTCAAAACACTAGAAAAAATAGGGATAGTGGGAACATTCCTTAGCATTGTAAAGGCCATCTATGCTAAGTCCATGGCTAATATCATTTTAAATGGTGAAAAACTGAAAGCATTCCCCCTAAAAACTGGAACAAGGGAGGGATGCCCTCTTTCACCACTTCTTTTCAATATCTTCCTTGAAACTCTAGCCAGAGCAATTAGAGAGACCAAAGAAATTAAAGGGATACGAATAGGAAAAGAAGAATTCAAACTATCCCTATTTGCTGATGATATGATTATATACTTAGAGGAACCAGGAAATTCCACCAGAAAACTTTTAGATCTCATAAGTGAATTCAGTAAAATAGCAGGATATAATATCAAGGCACATAAATCTAAGACATTTTTATACATAAGTGATGAATTTTCAGAAAGAGAATTAAGGAAAACTACCCCATTCACAATAGCATAGAAAAAATTAAAATACTTGGGAGTCAATCTCACAAAAGAGGTGAAAGACCTCTACAATTAGAACTACAGAACACTAAAGAAAGAAATTAAAGACAACCTCAGAAGATGGAAAGATCTCCATGTTCTTTTATAGGAAGAATTAATATTGTCAAAATGGCCATACTACCAATAGTGCTATACAGATTCAATGCAATTCCAATTAAAATCCCAATGATGTACTGTTGCAGAAATAGAGCAAGCAGTTATGAAATTCATCTGGAAGAATAAAAAACCCAGAATAGCTAAAACAATCCTTGGCAGAAAGAGTGCAGCAGGGGGTATTGCAATACCAGATATTCGACTCTACTACAAAGCAATAGTAACAAAAATGGCATGATATTGGTACCAAAATAGAATGGTGGATCAATGGTACAGAATAGAGGACATGGACACAAACCCAAATAAATACAATTTTCTCATACTAGACAAAGGGGCCAAAAATATGCAATGGAGAAAAGATAGCCTCTTCAACAAATGGTGCTGGGACAATTGGAAATCCATATGCAACAGAATGAAACTAAACCCATATCTCTCACCATGCATGAAACTAAACTCAAAATGGATTAAGGACCTCAGAATCAGACCAGAGACCTTGCATCTTATAGAAGAAAAAGTAGGTCCAGAGCTTCAACATGTCGGCTTAAGACCAGACTTCCTCAACAGAACTCCCATAGCACAAGAAATAAAAGCAAGAATCAACAACTGGGATAGATTCAAAATAAAAAGATTTCTATCAGCAAAGGAAACTATCAGCAATGCGAAGAAAGAGCCTACAGAGTGGGAGAAAATCTTTGCCAATCATACTTCAGATAGAGCACTAATCTCCAGAATTTATAAAGATCTCAAAAAACTCTACACCAAGAATGTAAGTAATCCAATCGACAAATGAACTAAGGAAATGAATAGACACTTCACAGAAGAAGATCTACAAGCAATCAACAAACATATGGAAAAATGTTCAACATCTCTAGTAATAAGAGAAATGCAAATCAAAACCACCATAAGATTCCATCTCACCCCAATTAGAATGGCGATTATCAAGAATACAACCTACAACAGGTGTTGGCGAGGATGTGGGGAGAAAGGTACACTCATACATTGCTGGTCGGGCTGCAAATTAGTGCAGCCACTCTGGAAAGCAGTGTGGAGACTCCTTAGAAAACTTGGAATGGAACCACCATTTGACCCAGCTATCCCACTCCTCGGCCTATACCCAAAGGACTTAAAAGCAGCATATTACAGAGATACAGCCACATCAATGTTCATAGCTGCTCAGTTCACAATAGCCAGATTGTGGAACCAATTGATGAATGGATAAAGAAACTGTGGTATATATATATATATATATATATATATATATATATATATATATACAATTGAATATTACTCAGCCATAAAGAATGATAAAATTATGTCATTTGCAGGCAAATGGATGAAATTGGAGAATATCATGCTAAGTGAGATAAGCCAATCTCAAAAAACCAAAGGACGAATGATATCGCTAATAAGTGGATGATGACACATAATGGGGAGTGGGAGGGGTTAGTGTTAGGGTTAGAGTTAGGGTTAGGGAAGGGGGCAAGAATGGAGGAAGGAAGGACTGTATAGAGGGAAGAGAGGGGTGGGAGGGGTAGGGGGGAAGGGAAAAAATAACAGAATGAATCAAACAGCATTACCCTATGTAAATTTATGATTACACAAATGGTATGCCTTTATGCCATGTGCAAACAGAGAAACAACATGTATCACATTTGTTTACAATAAAAAAAGAGAAGAAAAAAAAGAATACTTAAAACAAGGGACTGAAATAGTGGTTCTTATTACATCACCCCCAATAGATTCCCCTCATATAATAACAAACTGCCATCAAATTCGGACATTCCCCTAAGTGATTATGATAATTCACACCCTCTGTTCGAAAGTCATTGGTTAAAAAGCTGTTTGGAGAGTAAAAGATGAAGTACAGTACAGGAAGAAATATAGTTCCTCTATGAATTGTTACTGGTGTCTGAAGAGAAGTTGTCTTTCTGGTTCTTGTGCAAAGCCAATCTATAGTAAAAAGTAAATTACCATACCAGTAGGTACACTCTGACCATGTGTGACTTTTGATAGTAGCCTGATATTTTTTCTCTTTCCTGTTAAAAGCAACAATAGCAGTCTCAGAATAATTCAACTGTAAGATGCTCTGTACCGATGACAACTCTGGTGATCTACACATGAACCCCTCCGGTGCAGATTCCAAATCTGAACACAAATGTGGGTGGGGCCCGACCTTGAAGAGAGATCCAGGAACTGACTACCAGGGTCACAGCAAGAGCAGGGTGGAGGTCACACTCCTTCACTCCCGCCACTGCACTGCCTGGGCTCCAGGACACCCAGTGGGGGCAGGGGTGGTGGGATGCAATTGGAGAGAGCAGGGCCAGCCTGTGGAACCAGGCACGGAGGGCACAGATGTGCTGATGCCTGCACTGACCTGGCAGACTGCATCAGCCCACCTGCCACTCTTCCAGACAGAAGGTGGGTGCTGATGGCAGCAGGGCTCCCAGTGTGGGTGGCGAGGGCTGGAGTAGGAGAGCTGAACAGGGACATGAGTCCTGGCTATAGCTCTGGGCCACAGACCAATCCTGCCCCAGGTCCTTTGAACCTGTGTCCCCAGCCATGACATGGTGGTGGGGATAACCCTGCCCTGAAAGGTCTTCATGCCTCAGTGCACCTGGGACAGCCTGCCCAGCCTGCCTGTGCCTCAGTTTCCCCCCATAAAGTGGGTCGATCAGAGTGATGACCTTTGGCTTGAGCACCCAGACCAACAGGTGCTGAGCAGCGAGCGGGATCTAGCATGTTTATAGAGTCCTCAGATTCATGCCGAGGGTCTTTCCCCAACTGTCCCATGGTGGCATTTTCTGTACCTCTGCTGCCTCAATCCCAGGGGTTCCCCCTGAAGTGGCTCATTTCATGCTGCCAAGAGCTCTGGGGTGTTATGCAATGATTCCTGTTTTAGAGGCACAGAAGCCACATAGAGGGGGCCTCAGGGTCAGCTGCCCAGCTTCACCCCACTCCTGCCTTCCTCCTTTCCCCTCCTTCCCACTACATGCTTCCACGTGTCATGCAAGTTCAGGGATAGAATTTTTCTAGGTGGTGAGGGTGCACGGGCAAGGCACCAGGCCCCTGCCTGCACAGTGCCAACCCCTCAGGAGAGAGAGACTTTAAACAAAGCAGACAGGCATTCATTTCTGATTGTGCAGTGTAGATAACATGGTGGCATTGAGAGGGACGAGCTGAGTGTTCCTGGGGAAGACATGCTGGGAAGGACGTGGGGGATGTTCTAGGTATGTTAGGGGATGGACTTGGAGCAGGCGACCTGGTGTCCAGGCCTGGAAAGCCCGGAGTGGACCCTCCAGCTGGAGAAAAGAGCAAGGCCCCAGGCCATGGGTATGTGGCATGAGCAGCAGGGGACCAGGTGGCTGGAGCCTGAAGATGAGCAAGCGAGTGGGGAGACAGGGCCAAGGACCCTGGTGAGCCTGGTGCAGCTTGTGCCTTGCCCTGGAGGGGAGAAAGTGCCACCAGTAGTGGCTGCCAACCAGAGATGGCGGGCTTGCTATCCAGATGAGGAATCCAGGGCCTGCCGCTCTAACCTGAGTCCACTCTGCTGGGGTGAGGGCCTTGCTTGTCACCTGCCCCAGGTCCTTTGATGGGGGGGGTCCAGGCCATGAGCACCTCAGAAGCCAGGTGGGCTCCAGATGCTGGCTTGGCCTCCCAGGTTGCTGAACTGGGCCTGCACCACCTGTGCCCCAGCTGTCCCTCCTGCTCTTCCACACAGCTGGGGGTGGCTGCTCCAGATGCAGCCCCTCTGGGTGCCTTCCTTGGCCTGGTTCTTAGCTCACTGGCTCTCCAGCTACTGGCTGACTTGGAGTACATGGGGAGCAGCTTGTCTCTTGAGTCAGCATCGCAGCAGCTCAGTGAACCTCGAGGCCAGAGATGACCCAGTTCGTGCTCAGGGTCTGGCCTGTGCTTGGCAGCAGCAGCCTCTGAAAGAGTAGTTGTGTCCCCTGCACCTGGGAAATTGCCCTTCACACCCTCAGACTGCTGACAGGGAGGGGCAGCAGAATGCTCTGCTGCTCACTGGGCTGGTGGTTTGGATGGGGAGGCTGGAGGGGCCTCCAGTCAGCACCTGAGCTCCCCCACTGGCAGCCCCTTTCTCAGTTCACAGTGCTGAGTGGACTCTGTAGACCCTGTTCCCAGCACTTGGGACTCACCGCAGGCTTCCAGCCCCCACAGGCCTGGCCTGGTTGTTCTCTGGTTGACCCTGCTGCTCCTGGTTTCTCCTGTGGTTTTGAGCTCCTTCCTCCTCTGCTTCTTTGTCCCTGCTGTTCCATCTGCTACCCTTCCACACTCTCCCTTTGCCAACTGTTTTGAGATTACTTGGGTTGCAAGCAATAGAAATGATGCTGGATAATTTAGTGGGGTTGGTGGTGCAGGGGGCAAGGCTTCTTGGGAGGAAGTGGGTCATTCCCTGAGAGGACCCGTGTCCCTTGTTCTGATGGTGCCAGTTTGGCAGGTTTTCAGTTGTAGGAACAATGCCCCAAGTGAAAGGCGACTTCAAGGGAGGTGGCGTGTGTGGAGGTTGGGCAGGTGGCTCTGGGCGGGATTGCGACTCAGAATTGCCAACTAACCTGATCCCACTGTCCCCTTCTTGTTCCCCACTAGGGGGACTGCCAGACACAGGAAGAGGCCGTGGTGCTCAGCGTGGGCCTGTGCAACAATGGCTTCATGCACCATGGTAACCCTTCCTTGGGTCTCTGCCCCAGCATGCCCTGTCTTCCCTGCCTGTCACTCAGAGCTTCTGCTCCTGGCACCAGAATGAAGCTCCTGCTGCCAGCCAGCCCCCTGCACCATTCCCTGTGGGGCCGGGGTTCAGGGGCCCTTTCTTCCCTGCAGCCAAGCCTGCATGTCCTTCCATACTGTGCTGGTTGCCCACCGTGTTCCAGGCTTGGTGCCAAGTGCTGGCGCAGCAGTGAACAGGACAGGTCACAGTCATGTGTGTACCAGTCAGACACAAAGAAGTGTGTCTTCTGGAATGTTCCAGGATGGTGGCATGTGAGAGATCTTGGACTCTTACTCTAAACGAGGTGGAGTCCCAGAATGTTCTGGACAGGAGGGACATGGTGATTTGGTTGTCTTCTAGATCCTTCTGTGTCATGCAGGTGGAGTGTGGTCTGTGGGAAGGCAGAGGTAGTGGCCTTAAGGAGGTCTAGGGCTGAGGCGTCATGGCTCAGGCTGGGCGGTAGCAGCAGAGGTAGGAGAAGAGTTGGGTCAAGAGACTCAGGGCCTCACAGAGTTCTTGATAGATGCTGTTTTTCTGATCTGTCTCAGAGCTTGGTACTCTTAGCTCTGTGAAGGGCTGAGGGGTAAATGCTGAGGCCTCTGGGGGTCACAAGGTCTCTGGCACAGCTGCTCACCTCTGCCTTTGTAGCACAAAAGCAGGTACAGATAATGAGCAAACAAGTGGGCATGTCCATGTGCCAATAAAAGTTTATTTAAGGAAAAAGGTGTGGGCCATGTTGTTCTGGCCCTGTGGTCTGCCTTGTGACTACAGGTGGGGCTGCCTCTGCTGATCCCCTAGGCTGGGCCCCACCCTCTAGCCCCAGTTTCCTCAGCTTTCTGCTGGAGGCCTTGCCATCTGCCATAGTTCTGTGGGGCAGGACTCCTTCCTGCTGCCCTGGCTCACTGTTTCCCAGGAGCCACCCTAGTCCCTGTGGGGCCTTCCACCAGCTCTGCTCTCCCACCAGCCAGCTGGGCAGGACTCTTGTTTGTAGGTGAGGGTAATTTGGGTTTCACCCCCAATGCTATTTGGGGAAGGTTGCAGGGAGGACATTCCACAGGGGGGCGCCCAGGCAGTCTTGATGCCCTCTGGGGCCCTGGGGGAAAATTGCAGGGTGAAGGCCCTGTTTCCCTGCCCCTCTTGCAACCTTAAGATTAGTCTAAAATAGGGAAAAGGGCCAAATCCCAGGATTGTGGCCTTGGCAGAATGCAGGGCAGGGTACAGAGGGAGCCTCAGGGAGACCTCCTGTGGCATGGAGCCACCTGTCCCAGGGAGGCACCCAGAGGTTGGTCCACCCTAAGCCTCACAGCTGGAAAGTCATGTGCTCTTTTCCATGTGAATGAGGCTGGACACACATGTGGTCAGCAAGGGGCTGAGCAGGGATCAGACACCAGGTCTGCAGCTCACAAGTCCTGGCCAGTGACCTCCATGGAGAGGTGGAGGTTGGGCCTCACCTGGCTGAGCTCGTGGACCTGAGAAATTCCAGGGCATTTCACAGATCTGTCAGCCAGCCATAGCTCTGAAGCTGTTCCTCGCACTCCAGGAATCTTCTAGTTTCATGTTTACAGTGGAGGCCAAACCAGCTGGCCCCCTGGAACCTGACTCCCCAACTCTGGGAAAGTAGCAATTCATGTGTCTGTTTTCTCCAAAGAGGTGATAGGGTGGCCAGACAGGTAAGGTCCTGGTGAGTGTCCTGGGGACCAGGAGGAGGAGACATTTCCTCTGTCTTCCCTTCAGTCACCTGATGCCCTGTCTTTAGGGATGAGATGTCTCCAGTCTAGGTACCTGGTTCTCCTTGTCTCAGGAACCTGCTGGCCTTAGGCAGCCACCCTAACCTAACTGAGCCTTAATTTTCCCAGTGTGTATTTCACCAGTCCCACTGATAGACCTGGGGGGCAGCACAGGGAAAGGAGGGGCCTGGGTGGGGTCCTAGTGCTGCCTGCTGGCTCTGTGATCTTGGGCATATTTATTAAGTCTGTCTTTCCATCTGTTAAAGGGATGCAAAATTTTTCTATCTGCCCAAGGAGTAGAAGGGCTAAGCACACCCTGCCACTCTTGAGTGCCTGGCATGTAGGTGTCTGCTGGATCTCAGGCCAAGGGTCAAGCTGCATACTGGTCATGCCTATTCATTTTCCTGGCTCTTTCTGGTATAGAAGTCAGCAATTTTTTCTGTAAAGGGACAGATAGTGGGAATTTAGGCCCTGTGTGCCTTATGACCTCTGTCACACATGTCCAACTTTGACATTGTGACTTGTGTCTGCCAGTTGCAGACCTTATGTCCACAGATGGATGGGTCTGTTTCCAATAAAACTTTATTTGTAAGAACAGACAGTGGGCCAGACATGGCCCTGGAGCCTCGAGTTGCCACCCCTTGATTTGTTTCTGATACCTGCATTAGCCCTGAGGTAGCTAGCATTTGCTTGGTCAGCTTTAGTTTCACTGTTCACCATCAGGTCTCCCACCCCGTACACTGTTCTGTGTGGTGTGAGGTAGGGATCTGGTTTATTCTTTCCCGAGTTAGAGTCCCTTCTGCAGGGTTGATCCCCACAATACTTTACCACCTATCACGTCCTGAGTTCCTTGGACATGCAATCCCCTTAAGTGATTCTTCTCCTTCGCCTGTGTGCCTGCTTTCTTCTGTCCAGTCCCACACAGTTTATTTTTGTGACCCTGGTTTGTTCTATGGAGCATGTGGGGTAGGTTCAGCTTTTTCAAGAGAAGGCAGAAATCCAGGTCCTTATGTGAGATATTCTAGTAGGTTAGTATTGGCATGTGATTCCATTCTAATAAAGTTAGGGCTTGAGGGCTGGGGAGATATCTCAGTTGGTAGAGTGCTTACCGTGCAAGCAAGCACAAGGTCCTGGGTTCAATCTCCAGCACTGCAAACAAAAAAAAAAAAAAAAAAAAAGAATTTAGGACTTGGGCAAAAGGAAACCCACCCAAGTGCTACCCAGCTAGTAAGTGCGACTGACATGTGGGCGGGGAGTCTGAGTGCCAATTGTGTGTCTGGGTCTGCAGTGCTGGAGACGAGGAAGTTCAAGGATGAGTCCCCGTACTTCCACTTCCATGCTGACAAGGACATGGAGGGGACCAGCAGCAAGAACAAACAGCTTTGCAGTGACTTCAAGCTTGTAGAGAATATCCTGGCCAAGCAGCTGTTGGTTGCTGGTTGGAGCAGGGCTAAGCCAGCCTCCTTCCTTCCCAGCACTCCTGGGGATTCTAGGTGGCTGGGAGGCAAGTTCACTACTTTGGCCATGTGTCCTCCTCACTCATGCTGGGGCTGCCAAGCACCCTCCCTGGCATTCCAGCTCCTCCTATCCTACCTGCATGCACAGCCTGTGCTGAGCCCAGGGGTGGCCTCCCAAAGTCACTCCCCTGCACCCCAGGGCCTTTGGCCTGACATGTGCTGCCAGTGTTCAGTGGCTGTCACTGTCTGCAGTTCCCGGAGGTCTCAAACTGTGCAGAAAGTGTGCCCACCTAGCCCCACAGCCCTGTTCTCTGCCCGCCCGCTGGTGAACACCAGCCCCTCCTAATGTGTGGCTCCAGCTGGTGGTGGACAGGAGCTCAGAATGGGTCGCTCACTCCCGCCCAGGTGGAGTTGGTCTTCCAGATGGGAAGATGCCCACTGCCTTCTTTGTGGGGGCTGCTGTTCCCCCAATTCCTCCAGGGCTCCCCAGCACATGTAGGGTGGGCTGCAAAAGCTCAGAGTGGCCTGGGAGATCCTGCCTCCCCAGCTCCATCTCAACGCCTGTCACCTTGGTCCTGCTCCTCATTCTGGGCAGTGGCACTCCGGCCTGCTGCCTGGTGCATTCCCCCACTGTGGTGTCCAGTTCTCTGCTCCAGGGCAGCCCTGTGGCCCCACGCCTTGCCCTGGCCTGTAGCTGCTTTGCTTTTATTTGGGCTGAGCATGCCTCTGTGCCAAGGTCTGGCCCCCTGTGATCGTCAGCTACAAAACTGCAGGGGGCAGGGCTGTTGCGTCTGCCATGTCCAGTAGCTATCTACCACCCTGTGCAGCACCTGGCATGTATGAGATGCAGGGACTCTGTCCCCAAAGAGCCCCAGGACCTTCTTCCAGCAGGAAAGGGGCTGCTGCTCTCTGAGTTTCTTTTCCACATCCATGGCTATGTTCTGGGTCTGTTTTATTCATTAAGTCATTTATTGAGCACCTATGGTTTGCCAGTGGACAGGAGACAGTAACATGGAAGGAAGGAGACTGTTCCTAGGCTGGCAGGAGGAAGGGGTGACAGATTGGATGAATACACCAGGCTCTGGTGGGAGTGGGATGATGGCCTCACTTCAGGTATCTACTGAGCACCTACTATGCACAGTTGGCCTAGTCTGGCTGCTGTTCTGCAGACCCCCCATCTTCACCCCTCCCCAGTGGCCCTGGGACATGAGGAGATGGCAGGGTCTCAGTGCCATGGGGACAGGGTGGGGTGCCTCACCAGGTCTGCTTCGGGCCCTCAGATTCTGCCCCAGGAGGAAGACCTCGGCTTCAACAATGAGAAGAAGAACAAGGGCGTGGCAGTGAAGTTAGTCCAGAGGGGCTCGTTGTCAGAGGTGAGGCCTCCCGGCTGCTGGCAGGGGCTGTGTGCAGGTGGGAGGGGGCAGCTTGGCAGATCTGGGGACATCGGTGCTGCTTCTCTCATCTACTTGGGGAAACTGGGCCCAGGACTCCTGCAAGTACCAGGGAGTGGGAGGGCACCCCCCAACTCAGTGTGCTCCTGCGTGGCCCACCGGCGCCCACTGCTGGCTCTGCACAGAGGCACTGGGAACGCTCATGTTCTGAGTTAGTTTACCAAAGATCTTTGATGATAAAAAACTCAAATAGTGGCAGCTCAAGTAGGAGTTCCTTGCTGTGCCCTGGATGAGGCAGGGCCTCCTGGGCAGGACTGGAGGAGGGCCGGGTGGGAGGCGGGACTGAGACCCAGGTCAAAGCTTCTCCTGGGTGGGAGGTGGGACTGCACCTGCCATTCCAGGAGCCCCCATGAGAGGAGCAGTCACCAGGTGGCCACTCTGTTGGATGCCAAGCTTGGCCCCGCCAGTCAGGCCACCCTCTGCAGCTGCTGTACAGAACTTGTGCCTTCAGTGCTTTCCGCAGGGGAGCCACTGTGGCCTGCAGGGCTGCCCTGTCCTAACAAACACAGGGAGGGTCCTTCGCTGTGGAAAGCATGGTTAATAACCACATGCCCATCTGCTCTGTGGTCCCCAATATGACTGGCCTGCTGGAGAGCAGGAAGATGTACTCTAACAACAAGAACCTTGTATTGCTGCGGCCCTTCTCCAAGGTGGAGTACCTCCTCAACAAGTGCTTCTGCTCCCACTGCCCCCTGCACAACCAAGGCCAAATAGTGAGTGTCCCCCAACCCTGCTGGTGTGCTGAGGAGGTTCCATGCTGGGGTGCTGGTGGGGCAAGAGCTGGTGGCCCTGTGGGTGTCCTGTCCCTGCGGCCACCATGGGACATGAGCTCTGGCTGTGCCTAGGGGCCTTCAGGCCCTGGGCATGTGGACCTATTCGTGTGGACACAGTTTCTACCCTTTGTGGGCCTCCAATCAAGTTGGGGGACAGGGTCAGGGAAAAAGTACACAGGTAGGGGTGTGAGATATGTCCCAAGCTGGGTGACTAAGTGAGCTGTGAACAGACAGAGCTGTGAGTGGACTGGGCTGTGCAGTGGACACAGAGAGGCTGACAGGAACTGGGACTCCTTGGAGGAATTCTGGGGGAGGAGGTTCCAGGCAGAGGTGCATAGGTCTGTGGTAGGACTGTCCCTGGCATGTTTGAGGACCAGCAAGGAAGCTGAGGGGTGCAACCGAGTGACAGGGTGAGGAAACCAGCCAGGCAGTGGGGGCCAGCCTGTGGGGTCCCGGCTGTGGGGGCCCTGTGCCCATGTGAGCCCTCTGGAGAGCAGCTGGAGGTTCCGGGTTTCGGTGGCTGAAGGTGGGGAGGTCGAGGTTGAGGGCGAGTCCTCTACTTTCAAATCATGCACCTGTTGTCCAAGTCTCCCTTTTACTCGAGGCCAGTGTTCCCCTGTGGGAGTGTGGGCATTTTGAATGTGGTTATTTCAGTCAAAGGCGAGCTGGTTCAGGAAGTTAGGTCCCTGTGTGGTTGACTGTGCCAGTGGCAGAGGGCACCAGGCATGACCATCTCTTCAAAGTTCTGAAGCACCTGGGGCTGGGGTATAGGATCATGGGATTGCTTCATTGGGCAGGTGGGAACAGGAGGGATGAAGGCAGGACTGAGGACACATCCTGGGCAGGGGTGTCCTGGACAGAGGACACCCACCACCCACCCTGACAAGTATGACCCTCTCTACCATGGTGGGGAGCGGGCCTCAGTGTGGCTGCAACAGGCCTCTCCAGTCCCTCACTAGGAGCCCCACTGGGTGCTTCTCTGGGGACAGCACCAAGCTGAGCTGGGTCACTTCTCACCCTGCCTTTTCCATAGTGAGTCAGCACTGCTGACTGGTAGGGTACTGGTCTGGCCACCAGTGGCTCCTGGGATGGGGAATGGTATGGGCAGCCTGGTGGAATTTTGGGACTCTCAGGCCCAGGATTGGTGGTGTGGACTCTGGTCAACTGCATTTCTCCTCCTGTGGGAGTGGCAAGCCTGGGCCGAGTTTCCCAGAAGCCTCAGAGGCTGGGCCCCGAGGTGGCCCTGGGTTGTGGGAAGTGTTGCTGCTTTCCTATGCCTTACCTGTCCCTGGTGCCTGCTTCAGGACCATCAAAGATCCTGACCACCCTGAGGCCCTGTGCTTCCAGATCTGGGGAGCCACCCCACCCTGTTTTTACACCGTGGGGAGAGGTGAGTGGGAACCCTGCTGACCGGCAGTGGCCCTGGGGAAAGGCTGTCTGCATCATACAATTTCCGAGTGGCCTGGACCCTTACTCCCTGGCTCGGTTTGCTAGTGAGTCATGGCATTTGTGTCCTTCCTGAAGTAGAGGTTTCAGACACTGATCACACCTGGGTGGAGTGAGCCCAGAGGGATGCAGTGAGCAGAGAGGATGACTCAGCAGAGAGCACCTGTCCCTCCATGAAGAAGCTGACACCCTTCAGGTTCCGTATTCCCAGGCAGAAATTGGGCCCACTCCTGCCAGACTGGGCTTGTTGAGAGGAGCCAGAAATGTGAATCTTTGTCCCACAGGTGCAAGCTGCAGCCCCAGGCCACCAACTCCAGGACTCTGCCCCCTGCACTGCCTTCTGTGGTCTCAGGGGCCCTCTGCCTTGGAGAGGAAACCAAGCAGGTCCACAGTGCTGGGCCAGCATTGTACACATAGGCCCCTTTTAAAGTTTCAAGATTAATTGTCACTTTTGAGGTTAGAGTTATGCTTCTAGAATCTGTTCTCTAAGAAAGTGCAGAAGGCTCCTGAAAAGTTGATGTCATTTTGAAGGGGTCATTTAACTTTAAAGCAGCAGTTCTTGACTGGGGGTGACTTGCCTCTTTCTCCACAGGACATCTGGCAGTACTGAGGAAGATTGTCATTAGATCTGGGTCAGACCAGAATGCTGCTGGCATCCCATAGTGCTCAGGGTGGCCCTTCAGTCCCAGTGGCGCTAGTGCATGTGGAGGCTTCTGCGATAGTGTGAGTGGGTGTCAGTGATCTTTGCACCTGCTATGATGAAACACTCAGAGCCATCGACTCATAGGAGGAAAGGTTGGCTTGGCACTGCACATGCCTGTGATCCCAGTCCCTCAGGAGGCTGAGATGGGAGGATCACAAAGGTAAGACTAGCTCGGCAGGTTTGTGAGACCCTGTCTCACAATAGAAAGGGCTGGCAGTGTGGCCTTGGCCCCCTCTTTATGTTTCCACCCCCTCTGAGAAAGCACCCAGCTGGGTCCAGGCCTTTGGGGGACAGTCCAGGTCCTGGCCTTGCAGTCAAGTATAGCAAGGCACTGGTGTTTCCTGAGCCCTTGCCAAGAACCACTTGCTGGTGAACCTTTTCCCTTTTCAACTCCCTGGATCCCTCAGGAACCCCATGAGTGGTTGTATTGATGTCCTGTCTTGGAGATGAGGACCTGGAGCCCAGTATGTTGAGTAGTGCTGGATGAAGGACAGTGGAGAGCAGGGTGTGACCCAGCCCAAAAGCCAGGTGCCCTTGTCACCTTGCCTTCCAAGGCAGAGATTGCATGTCACATCAACCCTGAGGCCCTAGGGGCAGGGCTGGTGCTCAGGAACCATGGGAGGGACGATGTGCACCTGGTGACTGGCAGCAATGGCTCGAGTTATGGCTTCTGACCCTGAGACCTAGGGGTTGCTGTTCCTCCATGAGGCCTTGCTTCCTCTGCCACACGGGGCTGACCCTGGTCCAGGACCACAAGGTCATGTAGGACCTTGAAGGAGACAAAGCTCTAGTGACTTGAGCTTGGGTCCAGAGCAGGATGCCCCTGCCATGTGACCTTGGCTAGCTGCCCCCTCTCTGAGCCACTTCTTCTGCTGAATGGGGTGCCAGCTCCCTTGCTACCCATGAGGGAACCATCAGCTCCGGGGAGGGAGTTACCCTGGGTGTCTAGGGAGTTGGGGTTGTTGCAGTTCACCTGGCAGCCTGCCTTGCCCACCACACCCTGTTCACTCCTGTCCTCAGGCTCCAAGGCTGAGGCTGCAGAACTGAGTGCCGGCCAGTGCATCCTGAAGGTCAACTGCAGCAACATTGCCAGTGAGGGTGCCCTGGGGGTCCTGAAGCACTTCCAGGCATTCCAGAGTTGCGGCCAAGAGGCGCTGGTGAGTGGCCAGTGGCTGGGTGAGGGGAGCCCTGCTGGGGGCATTGGGGTTGTGGCTGCCCCCCAGAGGCATGGGCAACCCTGGGGGCCCTGTCCACTGGGCAGGGGAGGAGCCTGGTCCCCCCATGACCTGGTATCCAGCACCTGGGTGGCAGAAGAGGACCTCCCTCCTCACCCCTGGCATGGAGGCAGAGTGGTGGTGATGGCCCATGTGTCCTTGGTGGGGCTGGAGCTGGGGCTGTGGGAGGGCAGCTTCTCCATCAACCATCCCCTGGATCTTGAGGTGTTCCTGGGGCAACTACTGTGCTACAGGCTGTCACTTGGCCCTGGGGACACTGGAAGCCTGACATTTTCCAAAGGTTCCCCTCTTGGGGCTGATGCATGGGGCAGTCACAGTCCACGCTGGAGGCTCTGGGAGACTCAGGTGGCATCTGGGAGAGGCTTCAAGGTGGCATCCCTGGCAGGCCTGAGCCCAGCTGGTCCCCAGGCAGCTGGTCCCTGTCCCCCCTTCCTGGACATCCTCTGACAGTGGCTTTCCCCAGGGCCTCATCCACTAGATCCTCCACACCCATAGGGATGCCCAGGAGGTGTGAGCCAGCAAGGAGACCCCCAGTGAGGACTCTTGTTGCAAGGAGGCCCCAGAGGAAGACCAGCCTGCCTCAGGTAGCAGGGAGTGGGGGTGACAGGGAGGGACTGGGGTGTGTCCTCCATGCCTGGCCTCTGGGCCTCCACAGCTGCAGTTCTGTACCCATTCCCTGGGGCTCCCCAGACCCACAGAACCCAAGGCTCAGGGTGACACCATTGTATGCTCTGGATGGGAGTCTCCAGGCTCAGCCCAGGTGGCTGAGGGCTACTTGCTTTCTGGGCTCGGGTGTCTGTGTCCTCACCTGCCTGGACTCCTGGAAGCTCCTGCATTTCTTTTGCTGTGTTGTGGTTCCACTGCCATGAGGCCCCGTGTCATGGCTTGAGGCCCCTTTGGCCCCCTGGGGACCTGTGGGAAGTCAGATACTCCTGGTGCAGGTCTTCCACTCCTCTGGGGGCTGTTCACTCTGCACTGTGCTCACACAGTCCAGGGGAGGCTTCAGTGCCACTGCAGCCACCTCAGCCTGAGCCCAGGTTGCCCACCTGTCCACTTAGCCTCCCCACCGGATGCTTACAGGAGCCTCACTTTAGGACCTGTCCCTCCATATTTTCAGATTCTCAGCCCCACCCAGTGTCCTCTAAACCTTCCTTTCTCCTACCCTCACACTTCAATCCCAGGAACACCCTCATCCACCCACTTCCTCCTGCCCCCAGCATCTGAACACTTACCCGCATTGCCATGACTTTTCACCAGGATGGTTGCAGTAGCCTGCTCACACCTCCTCCTAAGGCACCCCCCAAAACAGGACAGCAGACCTCTGGATGACACCTTCCTGCTCAGGGCAGAGATCAAAGTCCCTGCCTTGGCCAGCTCCAGCCTGGCTCTCCAACCTCCCCTCCCAGCACTCTCCTGCTTTCCCTCTGCTCCATTTGCTCTGGCTGAATATATCCCTGCCCCAGGGCCTTTGCACTTGCTGTTCTCATTGCCTGGAAAATTCCACAGTTCCACTTCACTTACGTACCTGTCCTCATTTAGATCTCTTCTCAGAGACCTCTGTAAGTCCATTTGTAGGTCCAGCAGAACCCCAGATCCACCAGAGTTCTGCCCACATGTGGGAATGGACTTCAGGGATAGGGGGCAGGTGGGGCCCCTTCTGAGTCACACAGACTGAGAATGTCCCACAGGGGTCAATTCTAGAGGAGACTCCTCCGGGATAGTGGCACACAGTGGCAGGCAGCAGAGGTAGACAGCGCTCGGGATGGTCCACATTCCACCAGCTGTGCAGGTGGCAGGGCCTGGCTGGCCATGGCATGGTGCTCTCCTCAGCATTGCCTGCCCTTGGCTTGCAGACTGGGCCCCTAGCTGAATCTGTGAGAGGATGGCCCAGTGGTCAGCCTGACAGTGGACAACATGGACCTGGAACCTGGGGTGATCTGTGAGTATGTGAGCAACATGGGCATCTGGTACCACATGCTGGAGAGGATCATGGAGCCCTGAGGCTGCTTTGGCCTCACCGCCAAAATGCCTGGAGGAGGGGCAGTTCTCCCATGTTGGGCACCACTCACTGTGTGTCCTTGCTTGGGTCTCATCCTGTCCCTGCCCTTGGTGACTGTGGGGCCGAGGAGGGTGACTGTCCCTTCAGTCTAGTCTGTGGCATGGGCAGCAGGCCTGACCTGGCAGTGTGGGCAGAGCACCAGGCCTCTCATGGCCCAGTGAGTGCTCAGTCACTGCTGCTGTCTCTGCAGATACTAGAGGCCTTAGCTGCAGATGACAGTGCCTTCTTGCAGAACTGCGGGTGGCTCATGGCCATGAGCATCACCATTATGATCATGTCCCACTATGACTTCTGCAACATCTTCAACACCAAGCTGGAGAGCATTGACCAGAGGATCACCTGCTACCAACAGGTATCTGCTCCCTGTGGGGTCCCGCCACAGCTTCTAGGTGTGAGATCTCACCTGGGGTGCTGTTGTTATAGGTATCACAGTCCAGTCCGACTTTGCTTAAACAAATGGGAAATTTTATAGGTTTCTGTCACTGAAAAGTGCAGAGGTGAACCTCAGTCATGACTGTATCCAGGCTCTTAATCAGACATTACACTAATGCAAGAGTACGGCTGCTCTCCCTCCCCCAGCTTTGTTCCCCACATTGGCTTCTCTCTTGGGCAATGAGATAGTGGTTTGCAGTATCCCTTCAGAAACTGACTCAAAGGGAGCTCTTGCTGGCTTGGCCCTGGCCCCTTGCCTGGCCTCATGCGGTCTCTGCTGGGTGGAAAGGCAGCCCTGCCTGAACCTGGGGCACTGGGGTCAGAGAGATTATTCCCTCAGGATAGCTCAGGTGCAGCCCATGTGCAGCTCAGGGGCAGCAGCTGACCTCAAGAAATGGGTGCAGCTAAGTAGGGAGGTCTTCACTCCTGGCCTTCCCAGGGCCTTCCTGTGACCCAGGAGGGACATCAAGCTCCTGACCATCTGATTTGGGATGTCTGGCCACAACCAGGATGGAGTGTGTCTGAGAGGTGTTCCAGACCCCGCCCCACCTCATAGCCCATGTCCTGTTCTCAGTTTGCAACTCAGTTGAAGAGCCAGGTCAGTCCCCACCTTCAAGCAGGCTGCCCTGGAGCCCCACGTGCTGTGCAGCCTGAACTTCTGGCCCACCAACTGCCACGTCAACCTCATGGAGGTGTTCAACCCCAAGATGACCTCCTACATGTGCAGGTCCTTCAGCATCCAATTCAGGCGCAAGCCCTCCCTCATTGGCCTTGACCCCAAGCAAGGTACTTGCCTGTGTCTGTTAGAGATGGTGCTTCCACCCACACTAAGGTACCCTCCCAGAACAGTGTCTGAGGGCCAACAGTCCAGGGACGTAATGTGTCTGCATAGGCATCAGGGTCCAGGCCCTACTCTCTTTCTGGACCCCATCTCTACATGGGGCCTCTGACTTTCAGGGCGCCTCATGGTAGAGTGTGGCTGCTGGGGTACCAGCCACTGTGTCTGCATTTCCAGGCAGGAAAAGCCACAGTGGTTAAAGGTGTATCAGTATCAAACTGAAACTCTCTTCTTGGGGTAACTTAGTGGATTGAGTTCCGAAAGGGGAGGTCGGGCCCTGTGGCACATGCCTACAACCCCAGCTGATGGGGAAACAGACAGAATGACCACCAAGTTTGAAGACAGCCTTGGCAACTTAGTGAGACTCTGTCCCAACATTAGAAAATAAAAGGCTGAGACAGAACTAGTGATGGAGCACTTGTCTGGCATGCGTGAGGTCCTCAATTCCATCCCTGGTACCACAAAAAAACCCAAGTCCTGTTCGGGAAGTTCTCTTTCCTGGGTCCTGGGAGGCCCTACCCCCGCCTCACAGGACTGCTCTCCATCTGCAGGCCACCTGAACCCCATGTCCTACACCTAGCACTGCATTACCACCATGGCTGCCCCATCCTGGAAGAGCTTGCCTGTGGTGGATGGGGACCCTCAAAGGCAGACTCCCAGTGACAGCTCTGGGCCAGCCAGTGGGTTCGTCTGCCAGGAGGACCAGGGCCTGAGCTCCCTGCTCAAGCAGGAGGACCATGAGGTGCAAGAAGCCTACTTGCAGCTCTTCACCGAGCAGGACATGGCCTTCAAGTAGATGAAGCACTTTGTCACGCAGATTAACAGGTGAGCCTGGCCCGGCCTGCATGCCTTTGCATGGGTGCCTTGGAGGGGAGTTGTTCCATCACACTGGCTGCCAGCAGTGGCCCTGGCCTGCACACTCAGGTGCCCGGGCTCCCACCCTACCGTGACACCCAAACCATCTGCAGATTTGGCCAGGTGCCCCTAGGAGTAGGTCACCCTCCAATGAGCAGTGAAGGTTGCAACATCCTCAGGGGGGCCAAGGCTGCCTGCCAAAAGGCTCAGGAATTAAACATTGCAAGAAGGTGGGCTGCTGGACCTGAGGCCACCTTGCTGTGATACTACAGGACACACATAGCACCCCAACCATGTCAAAGGAGCACCTGGGGTCTACTGGCAGCAGGGTGGGGCCCAGGAGGGTTGAATGGTGCCCCCTCATGTTTGTGGCCAGGCCAGAGGTGGGCCATCATGCAGCACAGTGAACCTTGTGGGAGGAGACAGGGCACTTAGCCATTAGAACCCCGGAGATGAAGCCACCAGAAGCAGCCTCTGGATGGGGCTAGGGACCTGCCTCTGACACACCACCTGGAGGAGACAGTTTGTGACAATCTGGGACACTTAAACAGGGATGGGGTCCCAGGGCTGCTAAGGAGCTGATTCTGTTCTGTATGGTAAGGGCATCTACTTTGAGCCTGTTGGCTTTTTAGGTGAGTGGTTCTATGTGGTGAGACCGCCTTTGGCAGCATTTCTGGCCTCCACCTGCCAGGGGTCCAGCAAGTGTGTTCCCTGTGGTGACAAACAGGCTGTCTCTACAGTGTCCCCTTGATGCACATTTCTCTGGGGGAGAAGCATTGCTGAACCGGCCTGTGTGTCGGAGACACCGCGGGGGATGTGTAGGGGCCTTGCTGTCTGGGTGGGAAGCTGCAGAGCCTGCATGCCCTGTGTACCTTCTCTCTGCTTTGTGGGTTGGTTTCCCCATGTAGGAGGCTGGGCTGCAGGCTCTGAAGCCTGAGGCATGGGCTTTACTCTTGGTTCACTACCTGTTGGCTGTGTGACCTTGGGCAACCTCTCTGACCCTCAGTCTCCTCATCTGTAGAGTGGAGTCAGTTGTGACACTGACATCATGAGAGGTGGGGTGGTGTCTAGCCCAGGCTTGTGGATCCTGTGAGGCACTGGACACTGTTCTGTTCTGTGTTCTATTCCTCTCATCTCCCCCAACCCCGGAGGCACAAGTGAATTATCACATTTTTAAAGGTTAAGTCTCAGAGGCTGAGCAATTTGCTTTAGGCATCTTAGTCAGGAAGTGATGGCCTTAGGGCTAAAACTGCCTTTTGAATGACACTTCCTTGTGATCCAGTTATGCCATGTGTTTACCTGCCAGCTGACCTGGGAGCTTTCATCCATGGTGGCAGAGTGCAGGGGTGGTCCTGAGGCCCCACAGCCTGCTGACTGAAAGCCTTGCTCTCTGGGTCTTGTCTAGCGGTTCCAGTCTGTGCACAGAAGCCAGAGCCTGAGCTTCACCAGGAGCCACAGGCCTTTGTGTCTTGGCCCCAGCGGGTGCCTAGCTGGGCATATCAGAGTTGCAGTGGGCCTTTCAGGGGAGGGACACAGCTCCCCCTGTGCAGGATTGAAGGTCAAAGACCAGTGAAGCCATGGCCTGGATCTTCACTTTGAGCCCTTGCCCTGCAGGCTGCTGTCCACCATCATGGAGCCCACTCCCAATGGGGCCTGTTACCCACACCTAGCTGAGGAGGCCTCTTCCTCCCTGATGGTCAGTGAGGACAGTGAGATGGACAGGACTGACCACAGGGGCATCAAGAAAGTGTGCTTCAAGCCTGGAGGACTCAGGCCATAACACCATGAGCTACCATGGGTGTGGCCACCTTTGCCTGGGGCTGGATGGGACAGTCAGCAGGAGAGTTGAGCATCTGACCCCTGGGGAAGCCAAGGCACACCCCAGAGAGCCCCCAGCTTCCTGTCCAGGCTGGCACTTCTAGCTTGGCCTGGCAGATGCTGCCTGTGCAGCTGTATGTGCTGATGGAGTGTCAGAGAAGGGGTCTGATAAACTGCGTGATATACTTTCAGACTCCCATAAGACTGTGGTTTTTGACAGGTACAGGGACACATGCCTGTGATCCCAGAGCTGGGGAGGCTGAGGCAGGGGAATCCTGAGTTCAAGACCAGCCTGGCCAGCTTAGTGAGACCCTGTCTCAAAATCAGTAGACAGATAGATGGACAGATGAAAAGATGAAAAGAAAGGACTGGGGTGTAGCTCAGTTGTTGAGCAGCCCTGGGTTCAATCCCTAGCACTGCAAAAAATACCATGGTTTTTGCAACAAACACTATTTATTTTTACTTGATCCAAGGAATAAGGTGGTTCTCTTTTTCTCCTGAGGGGCCATGAGCTGTATTGCTGTTGGTAAGAGTAATTGTAACAAGATCAGTTGGACCTTGGTTAGTGGGTTAAGTGAACTAGAGCTGGGTCCCATCCTCATCCCACACTGGGTGTGGATACCTCCTCATCTCAGCCCAGCCAGATTTGAGCCACCTCCACCTGCTGCTAGGGGGTGTCTTAGGAAGCTCAGGCTGTGGGTGCACCTGGGGCCACAGGGAAATGTGGCCAGTGAATACACTTGCTGTCCTGAGGGCCCTGCCCTGTCCTGGTGCCCAGATCCCTGGAGTCTGTAGATGGGTCATACTGGCTGCCTCTGCACCCAGGTCCTGGAGCTTTGAGAGCCAGGGTTTTTCTGGGTCTCTGGGTTTTCCTTCTTACATCTCTGAGTCCTTGGGTTTTTCGTTTAATTGACAACCAGTTGTGGGAAGCAATTGTGGGACAGTGACTTTTGATTCTGGAGCTCCTTGGTTAGGTGGGTGGGAAGGTCATGCCCAGGGCAGCATTGTCCTCTGAGAAGAACCAGGCACTCAGGGAGCACTGGGGACCCTGGGCAGTGGTGACAGATGAATGTGGGACCCTGGGCAGCGGTGACAGTTGTGTGTGGGACCCTGGACAGTGGTGACAGGTGAGTATGGTACCCTGCGCAGTGGTGACAGGTGAGTGTGAGACCCTGGACAGTGATGACAGATGAGTGTAGGACCTGGGAAGTGGTGACAGGCAAGTGTGGGACCTGGGCATGGTGACAGGTGAATGTGGGACTCTGGGCAGTGGTGAGAGGTGAGTGTGGGACCCTGGACAGTGGTGACAGATGAGTGCGGGACCTGGGCAGTGGTGACAGCTGAGTGTGGGACATGGGCAGTGGTGATAGGTGAATGTGGGACCCTGGGCAGTGCTGACAGGTGAGTGTGGGACCCTTGGCAGTGGTGAGAGGTGAGTGTGGGACCCTGGAGAGTGGTGACAGATGATTTTAGGACCTGGGCAGTTTTGACAGGCAAGTGTGGGACCTGGGTATGGTGACAGGTGAATGTGGGACCCTGGGCAGTGGTGAGAGGTGAGTGTGGGACCCTGGACAGTGGTGACAGATGAGTGTGGGACCTGGGCAGTGGTGACAGGTGAGTGTGGGACCTGGATGTGGTGACAGGTGAATGTGGGACCCTGGGCAGTGGTGATAGGTGAGTGTGGGACCCTGGGCAGTGGTGACAGGTGAGTGTGGGACCCTGGGCCGTGGTGACAGGTGAGTGTGGGACCCTGGGCCATGGTGACAGGTGAGTGTGGGACCTGGGCATGGTGACAGGCAAGTGTGGAACCTGGGTAGTGGTGACAGGTGAATGGAAGTAGCTCATCCCTCCTCTTTCTGCATTTCCATGCCAGACTCGAAGTGCCTCCCCGTCCTCAGATAGAAAGGACCCCTGGGTGGTCATACCCATAGGCCAGGTTTTCGACCACACACTGGAAGGGGGTCTGTGTCTGGGACCAGGGGTGGAAGCAGAGGGTGACTTTGCCATCTCTCACCCCATGCAACTGGGACTTGGTCCTGTCCTACACCAGAGTGAGAAGCAACAACTCCTACCTGGGCAGTGAGAAGATGGAGTCTAATGAATGGCCACCCAGCACAGGGAGGGCCTCTGTACATTGGCTTAGTGGGTATCTGAGCCTACTTCCATGTTTGCATTGTGTTCCTTTGAGTCACACAGAGTCTCCTTTTGTCTGCTCATTCATCAGGTACTTAATCAAGCACCTGGCATGCTCTGGGTGCTGGGACACATAGTGAGTGAAACCAAGATCCCAGACACAGAGCAGATAGAGACCCTCAGGTGATCATGCATGATGGTACATGGTCTTGCAGGATATGGCATGGCAGGTGCTGTGAGTTTCCTCAGACCCTGGGAATGGAGGGGACCCGCAGAAATGATGTACATGCCAACCAGAGGTCCAGGCAGCACAGACAGGTTCCAAGACCAAGTCCCCTTGGCCCTGAACCCTCATGCCCCCAAGTGTGCCCACCAATGGTACCTGGAGGACATAGGCTTATGTATGGAGGCAGGCCGACGGATGGGCAGAGAGACAGATGATACAAAGGAGGGCACACTGTGCTTGCAGCATTTACTAAAAGCCTGATCTGTTTTTTGATTTTAATCTCATTCACTCAGGCTTAAAAATGTGCTTTGTGAGTAAATAGGTTAGGCATCCTCGGTCCATGATTAAAATGCCCAGGGTGGGCCAGGCGACAAGTCCCTCCCACTGTCACTGCTGGGTCCCACCAGAGGAAATCTGCATAAAATTTAACTTTATCATACATCACTTTAGCAGAAGAAAAGGAATATCAGGAAGACAGAATATGTCACTGGACTTGAATGTCTTGTGACAGATTAGGCCACTGAAGTCCATCCCCAGGGAGGTTCAGTGGCAACTGACTTTACTGGAACAGGGGCCAGTGACCCAGTGGATTTGTGATCCAGGTCTTTGTTCTCAGTGGCCTCATTTGTGGAGTGGGAATATTGACACCTCAGAACCAATGTAGTAGGCCATAAATTAATGACAACCATAATGAAGAATTTAAAGGAGCAGCAACACCATCATTGCACTGCAGTTGGGTACCATTACCTGCCTGGGGCCTCCTCAGAAGAGGGCTCTGTGAGCTGACAGCTAAGACCATACCAGCACCAAGCTGAGACTTTCTTCTTGCAATGATTGAGATGAGAACTGTCCTCCCACCTTTCCTCCCACTCACTCACCCTCCTGCCCACCTTCAGTTCACCCTTCTGTTCCCCCAGCTGCCAGTCCATCCATGCAGCTCTGCAGTTGGTAAATAGTTCCCCAGAGCCAGCTCGTGCCAGGCCTGGTGCTGAGTGCTGGTGATCCTGAGAAGAATGGACACTGCTGGCCTCACAGGCTCCCAGTGGTGTGCAGGAGATGGGAATGCAGACAGAAGCTACCTCCAGGCAGGAGTTGGTTCCTGCTCAGCTGGTCCTCTGCTATGTCAGGACCCCTGTCCAGGGGTGAATCTCAGGAAGAAAAGCAGGGAGGGTCCCACACATACCTCAGAAACCAAGGAAGAGGTCAAGAGAACAGTGACCTGTGTCTGCCTGGCCTTTGGCCCTGTTAAGGCCACATTCAATTCCCATTTCTCCCACTATCCTGTGTGACTTTAGGGAAGTCACTGTGCCTGGGCTTCCTCCTCTGTATAGGGAAGGATTAGAATAAGGTCACAACTCATGTGCCAGCTCAGTTGGTTGAGGTTTGAGGACCTAGTACCTGAGAAGTCTTCTGTGGCTACAATGTCCAGATATGGGAGCAAAGACTGCAAAAATTGATTTGTGCTGTCTGCCCTGGGTTGGTTGTAGGTGTGGATCATGGCCTCTGACCAGCAGGAAGGGTGCTAAGATTGATTAGTGATGTCTACAATGGAAATGGCACATTGAAATCGTAGCACACTTACCATATACTTATCCTCTGAGGCCTGGATTATATCCTAGAGTCCTGCTAACTCCCTGGATCTAGGGTTATGAGCTTTGGAATCTGGTGGTGGGGCATGGGCCTTTGTGCCACTGTTCTCCAAAGCAACCTCTGTCCCTTCCCTGGCTCTCATGTTACTTTTCTGCCCTAGAGTTCAAACAGAAAGAAGAGTGTATGACCTGTGGATGGATCTTGATCCAGATCAGCATCCAGGAGGATCCCTGGAACCTCCCAAGTTCCATCATGACCGTGGTGGTTAACAGCCAGAGATATGTGGAAGGTCAGCAGGCAGGGAGTGTCATGGTGGGGGTTGTGGCCTTTGCCTTGGGCTCGAATGCAGCAGGGTCCTGCCGGAGTCCATCTCCATGCCCCTTCCCGTGCATGCTGAGGGAAGGGCAAGAAGAGTAGGTACGCTTTCTCAGCTGAGTGAGCTGCTCTGGCAGATCTGGGCTGTGTGCCCTTTGCCAGGGGGCTGCTGATACCAGTGGCTGGTCATGCTGAGACTTTCTAATGAATCAAGGCTGCATAGGCTGAGCTGTTCTTCACAGCTTCCAAATGTGGCTTGGTTCAGTCCTTTTGTTTATACTTGAGGTCCCACCTGGCAGCATCAGAACAGGGAACTGATGCTGCAACATCAGAACAGGGAGCACCGGTGCCCACTCAGGTTTCCCTGGGAAGCTGGATTTCTCCTGGCTGTTCAAGGTGGCAGAGGCTGGCTGTCCTGTGCTCATGTGGGGCAGGAGATGAGTGGTGACTCCCCTCTTGGGTGGGGAAGGGTGCTGTCCAGTTCCCCCATCCTGGTGTCTGTGTTACACCTCTGATGTCACCGCCTTGGTCCTCACTGGCATTTGAGTCTAGGTCTCCTGGGTTGGAAGTACCCAGGCCAGGGGACATTGGACCAGGAGAGCTGGAGGTAACCCCCATGGAGTAGTTGCCTCTGAGCTGGAATCTCTGTGGATCCTGAACTGTCCTGTTTACAAAACTGTGATTGATAAAGGTTATGGGATTTGTAACCAGAGGGGGAGGGCTTGAATGCCAAGCCACGCACCTTTGGCCATCTGACCTTGGCACACCCTTGACTTCTCCAGCCTCCATGTCTGCCCATGTGCATCCCCAGGACTCCTTCCAGCACTGTGAAGTCATGAGGATAAGCCATTCTGTACCCATTAGCACTTAGTGCCCTGCCTGATGGGGGCATGCCCTCAGTACGGTATCTGCTCTGGCTGTTGCCACACATGACTGGGCCTCCCTCTGGCCTAGGAAAGACAGTACCTCAAGCAACATGGAGGCCATTCAGACTTTCCTTTAAAGGCTTTACTGGCCCCAGGGCACCTTTGAAGGAGAGGCGCCTGACTGGCGGCCTGAGGAGTGAGGTCCTTCTCCCCAGGGCAGCCGTGCAGTCCAGGACAAGAAAGCTTGAGCACATGTGTGCACTTGTGTACACTAAAGGTCTGCTGGTGTGAGTGGGTATATCACATATGTGTGTGCATGTGTGCACATGTCTGTAGGGGCTCTGGCTCCAGAGACAGAAGCGCTGGTTGTAGTCCCTGCTGGATGGGGACCTGCACCAGCCTTCGGTAAAAACCACCAGAGTGCACCCTTAGAACTGTTCTCCTGTGAGGGTCAGGCACATGGGCTGGGCCAGCTCAGCTGTTCCCTGCCAACCCCACTTAGTGCCCTCCCTCTTGTCCCCCTCCTTCCAGATGGGAAGAACCAGCTGCTCCTGGCCTTGCTTAAAATGCACAGGTGTGTGCATGTGCCCAGGTGTACCAGCGAGGCCCTCCTGGCTGTGGTCGTCCATGAGCACAGTCCTGGAGGCCTCTTCTATGACCAAGGTGACTTGTCCTTGGTCCATTAGGACCTGAACTGGGAAAAGCAATATTTTGGCCTCCTGCCCCTCCAGGAATGACTTGAACCTCATGTCCAAGGGACAAGTCTCAGGACCCTGGAGCTGGGAGCCCTGTCTTGGGCCACCTGCTACCTGGGCAACTGTTGACAAGGACACAGGATGGAGGATGAAGGGTGGGGAGGGTCTTTATCAGTAGGACTCCAGCCACAGCAGATAGTGGAGCCAGGGCTGTAGGTGGGGTGGGGGAACCTGGGAGATGACTGGTATCCCTACCTTCTTCCCAGAAATTTTCAGTCAGGGGAGGGTCCAGGTCAAAAGAGACCCCTGCACTCAGTGGCCAGAAGTTGTGAGTAATTTCTTCCATCAGATGATTCCCTAGTAACTAGGTGCCTCAAGTGGTTGGGGGAGTGGAGCCTACGAGGGTGGGGCAGGGCTGGCAAGAACAGGGTGGCAAGGGGAGGGCACAGTTCTTCAAGGGTGGCACTCGGTGGCAGAGCAGCACCACAGGCATACAGACCACCAGGCCAAGAACTGCTGCACCCCAGAGAGTGTGAGGAGTCTGGGGTCACTGCAGGGAACCCACAGGCCCACCCCTTGGGAAGATGCTTGGGTCCAGGATTGGGGCCACTTGGCTTGGTCACGGAAGGGAGTTTTGTGGACCTGGCTTTTGACCTCAAGTGAACTTTGGCCAGTTTGCCCCGTGGGGTCTGCAGGGGGACTGGCCGACTTGCTGCCAGCATCACCCAGTGGCCTGACCCCACTGCAGATGCTGAGGTACAGCTGCACAGGTATGCAAAATTCTGCCAGGCCCTGGTGGCCACCATGTGCACCTTCTCCGAGCAGCTGCTGGGGCCCTCAGCTACGGCTACAACAACAATGGCGAGTATGAGGAGAGAAATCGACGCCAGTCACAAGTGGCTGGAGTTGGTGGCAGCCACTGGGGTCCTGATGCACTCCCAGTCCCTGCTTGCAATGGCCATGGTAGTGAGTGGGCCAGGTGGGTAGGAGACCCCTCTGCCAGTGTCCCTCCCAGCTGGCACCCATGGCCTAGTCTGTTCAAGCAACAGTTATTAACTGAGCACCTACTGTGTACTGCTGTTAGGGAACTGGGATCTACCAGTGATCAAAGCAGCCCCTGTACTAGGGGATCTTATCTCCTGGTGGGAGAGAAGCAGACCAAAGCCATAGACCAGTGGTGCTCAAGCTAGGCAGGGGACACTGGCCACATCTGGAGACATTTTTAGTTTTGGCAACTGAGGGATCCGGGAGTAGTGTTACTGACACCTGGTGTGCAGAGGTCAGGGACACTGCTTAGTGTCTTACCACAGTCCCCAGGACAAATACCTGTTGTGCAGGTTGGCTCTGTGCTGGCCAGGACCTGCCACTGGCTGGTAGGTGAGAATTGTGGCCTTGGAATGCCCTCTGTTGGCCAAATCCACACACAGGTGCTCTGCTGACAAGTGGTCTGCTCTCCCTAGACCCAAAAGGCAGTGGGAACACCAGTCCTCAGTGTATTCTCAGAGCCAGAGACTGCCCCATCCACTCGCTCTCTGATGTCATGAGGTGCCAGGTGCTGACTCTTGGGGTCTGCAGCTCACATTCCTGCTGGGGAAATTGAGAAGAAAGGATGGAGGGAGGAGGGGAGACAGCAGGAAATGTGGAAGGTTCTGCGTGGAGTTGCTTGGGAACACACGGTCAGAGCTGGTCATGTTGAAGTGGTGACATTTGAGCTAGTCAGGTGAATGGTCAGAGGAACAGTGCAGGGCAGAGGGAGCGGCATGTGCTCAGGGTCCCCAGCGGAGACAGTGTGCCCTGGGAGCAGTGAGGCCATTGTGAGGAGAGTTCACAGGTCCTGTCTGTAGACCTGGGGCTTTATTCTGGGGCAGAGGAGGCTTACAGCCTTGGGGGAAGGTGAGAAATGGGATTTGGGCTCTGTTTAAAAAGGTAACAGCCCAGGGAGAGGTGGGTTGTATGGGGGAGGAGGAAGGGGAGGTGTGAGGACCTTCTGGGACATGGACAATGCCCCTTTGGGGGGTGGCTGGGAAGTTGGGGGGTATGTGAAGCATGGTCAACCTGTCAGGGCTTGGCCCTGTTTGTGTATGGGTGAGGGGAAAGAGAAATCAGGTGTTGTGGTCTCCTGGAGGAGCACGGGAGGCGGGTGGGAATGGTTAAGTCAGTAACCATTGTCCAGGTAGGAAGGCGGTGGCTTTACCAGGTCACTCAACAAATCAGAGCAGAGGCAAGTTCTGACCCATGGGGCACACAGGGCAAACTGTGGGGCGAGCCATGATTTTGCCCACAGACCCGATGCCTAGATTTCAGCACCACGAGTTGAAAGCCTGGGGTAGGTGGCACCTGAGATGCCTTCACCGTGTCTTCTTGCAGAAGGAGGAATGGGCCATGCTGGAGGACATCTGGTTGACCCTGTCAGAGCTGGACAGTGTCACCTTCTCCTTTAAGCAACTGGACGAGAACTGTATGGCCAGTGAGTGATTACTACCATCCACACTGTGGGAGTTGGGACGCTGAGGCCAAAGTGGTCACTTAGGACCTTGGTCTCCCCCTGTGTGCAGGTCAACTGCCCAAGGTGAACCTGAACCGAGCACGTCAAGCCTCATGACCCAAATTGGAAAAAGAGGGGTTCTGTCCCATCAACCCAGCTGTCTTCATCAGGTCTTAAAAGAGGTCCACAGCACTTCTCCTTAAAATTCAACCCTGGAGTTGTCCTTCTTTGGAGCAAAGAATTCAGATTAAGGATTATGGCATAATTGACTGACATTCCTTAGTCCTTTCTGGCTCCCTTTGTCCTGCCTCATCTGACCATTCATCTGACCACTCACTACCCACAACCCACCAAGCACACATCTGTAACTGAGCATTCAGTACTCGGGGACACAGTGGAGGGAGCACAGACACAGTCCTGCCCTCCCTGTGAGTCTCACCTGGAGTCAGCTGGGGGCATCCCAGATGCAGATCCCAGTTGCTAACTGCTGTGGTGTGGGGCCTGGGCACAAGGTCCCTGAGTTCTGGGGTCTCTGGGTAGCTGTCCAGGTGACCTCCAGCCGAGGATGAGAACCCTGTGCTTGCTTCCAGAGTTCTGCTGCTGTGTGTGGGTCCTGGGAACTTGTCAGAAAGGCTGATTCTCAGAACCCACCCCAGACCTCCTACCTCAGAAACTCGAGTTGAACTGGGGTGTCCATGTCACAAGCCATCCCCACAACTGCAGTGCTCACAAGGCTGAGGGCCATGCTCCAGATCAGCATTTCCCTTTCTTTCATTTCACTCCATGAAAAGCCCCTGAGACCCCTTTTCCTCGCTGTCATACCCCCTTGAAATTGCAGCACTGCCACAGCCTGTTTGTCTGTGTGCTGTGTGTCTGACTCTGCGAGGTCTGCCCTCCCTCAAGGACCAAATTGTACCTCCTTGGGGTCATGTGGCCCTGCCACAAATGCAGACTGCTGCATGGGGGTCAGCTTCTGGGAGCCAGTTTGAGCTGACTGACAGTGGCTGCATGTCTGGGGATGGACTGGGCTTAGGAGAACCCCGATCAGCTAGCGATGACTGCAGGGTGCAGCAGGGCCTCTGATTGCCATATTTTGACCTCCCTGCCTTATGCTCTTCCTCATGGGGTGAATAAGATGCAGGTGTTGTTTGAGGGCAGCTTTTTCTAGGTGGGGCCCTGAGCTACCACCAAAGGGGTAACCAGAGCCCTGTGGTGGGGCTCTGACGACACACTGCTCCCCTGCTGGGCAGTCAGTGTCAGGGCCAAGAACAGCACCTGTTGAAGTCATCCAAGAGGGAGGTCACAGGCTGCTCTGCAGAGTGTGGGGCTGTCTGAGGCTACCTGTGTGCGATGGGAAGTCTGAGGCTGCCCCTCTAGTCTGGAGGGAACATGTAGTCACAGATGCTACTCTGACATCAGTGGACATGGAAGTCCCAGGGTGCCATCCTGAGGCTGGGGAGAGGGGTTCTGAGGCTATCTCTCTGGAGTAGGGTTGGAGGGCAGGGAGGTCTGAGGCTATCCCTCTGGAGTGGGGAGAGCAGGGAGGTGCTATGTTGCCACTCTGGCACCTGGAGAAGGGAGCTCTAAAGCTGCTGTGGCAGAGGGGGTGGGGATCTGAGGCCCTTGCCTCCTTGTCACCTGCAGACACCAATGTTTTCTACCACATAGAGGGCAGCCAGCAGGCACTGAAGATGGTCTTCTACCTCAATGGCTACCACTTCTCCAAGCTGTCCTCCCACCAGGAGAACAGGACTAGCCTCCAACCACACACTGTGCTTTTCACTAAAGGTTAGCTCGGGCTGGGGGGTACTACAGGGGCCAAGCCAAGGCCACCGGGCCCTTGGGACCTAGCAATGCCCTCCCTCCTCTTTCTCTACAGCTCTGGAGAATTTGGAAGGGCTTCCTCCTCCAGGCAGACAGGCAGCAGAGGATTTGCAGCAGGAGATCAATGCCCAGTCACTGGAGAATGTCCAGTAGTATTACCACAAGCTCAGATGTGTACTTGGGTCTACGTCAGGGGCAGGATTCAGAAAGCCACCACAACAGATGGCAGGCAGATGCTCAGCATGAGGAGTGGGCCAGACACTCATTCTGGAGCACCTTGTCTGCATGAGAGTCAGATGGCAGTGTGCTCAGTAGGTCAAGCTGACCCATTCTACAGATGGGGAAGCTGAGGCCCAGAAGCATACACAGCATGACCAAGGTCACATGGCCAACAGTCTGGCTTCAAAGCAGGTTCTCTCTGCTAAGCCAAGCTGCCGGTCCACTGTGCATGGGGACAGGAGCTGAGATTGTGGCCTGGGCATCTTGGGCCTTGAGAAAGGGATATAGTGACCTGGGCCTTGTCCCAATGACAACCCATTCAGGGAGAAGTGAAAGGAACAGATTTTGCCAGGAGGAAGCATAGGTCCAGAGGAGTAGTTCCCACTTCCCCAGCAGCTTGCCCACAGACCCTCCTGAGTCCTGCCTCAGTGACAAAAGGTGGTTGAGAGGGACTTTATCCTCTCCGGGCCTGGTTTTGCATTTGGAAATGGGAGACTGATGCTTCTGTCCATTTGCTAGACCAGAACATCTTGGCACCCTTTTGCATAGACTAGGCCATAAGTCTCTTTCTGTGCTGTTTGTGGAGTGTTTTAAATACAGGCTCTAGTTATTCACTTGTTCACTCAGAATGGTTTCATTGGGACCTTATGTGGGACACACACTGTCCCCATGCGTGGGAGTCTATCCTCTTCTGGGACAGGAACCGCCAAGACCAGCCCACCCTTGCTGTAAATAAAGACTTATCACCATGAGGGCAGCTTGCTGTTATCCACCTGTCTGTGGCCTGTACTGCATTCCACAGCCCAGCTGAGCAGTGTCCCTGAGACTGCCTGGTTCCCAGAGCTGGGACTTTACAGTCAGACAACCCCTGTGGTGAAGTGGGAGAGACTTGGAGCCAGTGAGCACAGAGCAGTGTCCAGCACCAGGTGGGGACAGGGCTCCAAGGAGGAGAGGAGAAGCAGGCTGGGTGGAGAGCTGAACAGGGATGTCAGGCTGCCTCTGATTCTACCTGGAGCATGGAGGCCAGGCTGCCCAGCTGGGAGATGAGGGTGGAGCCCCCTTCAGCCCATCTTTCTCCCTCAGGACTTTTTACCTGGAGCCATTGCACCTGCCCATGGATGCCAGCACCACAGCCATGAAGATCGACCAGGTGTGTCCCCAGTCCGTGGCTTGGCCAGGCGGGCTCCCAGGGTCTTGACTCCACTGGCAGGTTTTCCTCCAGACACCCCACTGGCCATGCCCTGCAGGCCAGGGAGTCCCAGAGGTGGTTCATGCTCACTGAGGCCTCTTTCTCTCCCATGCACCGTGGTCATCACAGGTTTCTCTGGGGCTGGGGCCCTGCAAGCAGCCGCGGACCCATGTCAGGCATGGCTGGGCCCTGCTCTGGTTTCTTCCTTCATATTTTTACTAGCCCTTAGAAATTGAAAGATCTCATAGAAACCAAGGATTCCAGCTTTTTTGAGAAGTGGAGAGATGTGAGATCTGCTTTGGGGCTTCTTCCCACTCTCTATGCTTGGCCTGTGCTGGTCGTGGCTGTCCCTTGGGCCCCGCTGACCTTGGTTCCTGCTGCTCAGTGTACCGTGGCCTTCCAGGGTCAAGGCAGGCCTCACCCTGGGCTGGCATGCTGGTCTTGGGGCTTTGGCTGCTCTGAGAGAGGTTGTAGGCATGTGTTTTGGGACTCTAATGTGACTGGCAGGATCTCACAGGGCACAGGAAGGAGGAGCCACCACCTTTACCTCCACATGTTGTTGAGGAAGCAGGGGCAGGAGAGGGCTCCTCCTCATAAGGGTTTGGAGGGCATGACCTGTTTGTACTTAGTCACGGACACACTGGGCAGGTGAAGAGAGCAGTCCAGAAGGCGAGAACTGAAATACATGGTGAACATCGAGCGCCAACTGCAATGTAATGGGGAGCCACAGATTGCTCTTGAGCAGGAGTCATGAAAGAGAACTTACCCTCGGCTGCACCCAAACATCCCATGTTTCTGTCCCATGCCTGTAGCTGATCTGCTCCATCAATGCCCTAGATGAGCTCTGCCACCTTGTGAAGTCCTTTGTGCACTCCAAGCCTGGCACCAGCAGGAGCATGGGAACTGGTCTCCTCCCTGTCTCCTCTGAGCTCTGCTACCACCTGGGGGCCTGCCAGATTGCCATGTGCAGCACCGGCATGCAGAGGTGGGCCACGCCAGCACCTAGGACAGGAGGCGGGAAGGCTGCACCCATGTCCTGGACCTCCTGGCTTGTGGACCTGGACAGGGCATCCCCTCTCTGGACCCCAGGTCATCTGTGAAATGGAGTCATCTGTGGCAGTTGGCAGGTGGGAGGGCTGTGGACTTCCTGGTTCCTGGGCTGGAAGGTGTGAGGGAGACTGATCTCAGAGCCTCCATCCCTGCTGCAAGTGGGATGGCTCACCTGCAGGGCAGAACTGCCTCTGGCCTCCCTGGACACTCCTCCTCTGTCCTCTGCCTGGCTGCTGGCCCCAGGGAAAGAGAGCTCCTTTCCTGGGAGCCCTTCCTGGACATGAGTAGTTATGCTTGCCTCTCATGCCACTTATTCATGGGGATCCAACAGGCTCTGCCACCCTAGTGCAGACCTCCTGTGAGGTCGGGGCCTCTGTTCTCTGTCATGCCCAGTGGACTAATGGGTCTGGTGGACAGGCATTCAGTCATGTCTCCTCAAGTGGTGGGCAGGCTCCTGCCTGCCAGGCACTGTGGTGTCTTTGCCCCCAGCCTTGTGTCCCCTGCTGTGGGCTGGTGCAGAAGGGTCTATTCAAGAGGTTGTCAGCCATGGGCATTTTTGCTCCCCAGAGGATGTTGGCTGTGTCTGGAGACATTTGTGGTCATCACAGCCAGGGGTTGTGGCATCTAGTTGGTGGGGGCTGGTGCTCAGCATCCCACAGAGCATGGGACAGTCTCTTTCTGGTCCCCTGTCAGTGCTACTCCAGTCCTGACTCTAGTCAGGGGGACTGGGGTGCCCAGAGGTTGACTCATCTGTCAGGGCCAAAGGGAGAAGGGTGCAGGGTGGCTTGGAGTCCCAGGCCTGGTGCAGAGCCATGTTCTAACAGCCAGAGCCATGGGGCTGTGCCAGGGCCACTGAGCAGGGGCCAGGCCTTGGGAGTCGCCCCATTCAACTGACAGAGAGCAGGGCCCTGCCTGACTGTGCTGCTGCCCTGGGTGCAGACCCCCGCAGGAACAGGCCTAGGGGTGGAAGGCTGCTGGGAGGGGCTGATAGGGAGGAGCAGATAGGTGGGGAAGGTCAGCACGGAGAGGATGCAGGGGGGGTGTCCTGCACAGTTGTAGAGGGGGAGGTGAGACCTGGTGGTGGTGGCCACTATCCCATGCCCTCTCCACCCCCGCACAGGAGCATCCTGAGTGTGTCCCTGGAGCAGGTAGCTGTCCTGGCACAGAGCCATGGGCTGCTGCCCAAGTGCATGATGCAGGCCACAGAAATGCAAAAGCAGGTGAGGCCAGGCTGGGCTGAGGGCAGTTGCATGCACCCTGTGTGGGGTGAGGCCATGTGGGACTGGGCACCCTCAGTCCACCTTCTGGAGCACCGCACCCCTCAGTCAGGTGTTCCTGCATGTCCCGAGCTCCTCCAGGGGCCCCAGGCCTGACAGCTCTTTCCTTCCAGGGCCCCAGAGTGGAGATTCTGGCCAAAAACATCTGAGTCAAGGATCAGATGCCCCAGGGTGAACCATGGTGAGTGGACTCTGCCCTTCCTCCTCCAGGGGACCATCGACACTGGCAGACTCCTGGTGCTGCCCCAGGCCCCACTCTGCTTTTGAGGACTCTGCTTTGGGAGCACAATCCTGGTCCAATCTGTACCCTCATAAGGGCACCTGCAGGCCCTGAGGTGAGCCAAGGGGTGTCTCCCTGTGGTGTTCAGCCACTCTGCAGCCCTGGGATCTGGGCTCATTTCAACCAGTCTCCACTTTCCACACATGCCCCATTCCTCATCAAAATCTGCCTGTAAGCTTTAAGTAATATTTTATTTTGAAGTAGTTCAAGCACGCAAAAGTAGTTTGGCATTCCTGTACACCCTTTGAGTATGCAAAAGTAGTGTGGCATTCCTGCACACCCTTCGGCTTCCCAATTAGCCACATCTCCTGTGGCCCCAGCACCGGGTCAGAACCAGGCTGCCCTTGCAGAACCCCTTTCAAACCTCGTTTGTACCTTGAGTCTCCACACATGCTCTCTCAGCCTCTTTTTCTAATTTTTTCTGTGGTTTCCCTGCCCCAGACCCTGGGTCCATCTCTTAACCCATGGGGGCCCATTTGACCCAAATAGGAGTGCCGTGAGCAAGGTCCTGCTATTATCCCCAGTTGGCAGATGGGAGTGCTCAGGCCCAGAGAAGTTAAGTACCTTGTCCAAGCTCACACAGCTAGGAGATGGCAGAGCTTGGTTCTGAACCAAGGTCCAACTCAAACCTGAGTCACCTGGAGGCTCTGCTTTCCCCTGGGTGGTAGCCTATGAGTGGCACTCCTGCCTCCACAGTCATGACCCCTCGTGTCCTTCTGGCCACCTGTCCTGCTGCAGACCCAGCAGTGAGATTCCATCCCTGGGTCGCAGCGGGGGCGTGGAGGCATCTTCATCCCCTGGACCTCTGCAGCGACTCTCTACAGACCATGAAGTGACCATGTGGTTTCCATTGCCCAGACAAGGGCAGGAGGGGCTGGAGACAGCACTTTGCTCTGGAGAGATCTCTTCCCCTGGCCACTTCCGGTCCCTAAAGCAGACCTCATGTGGTTTAGGACTCAGACACATATGGGGAGTTCACAGTGGGCGGAGCCAGGTGGGGACTTTCCAGGCTGCCTTACTTTTTGCACATGCCCAGCTCTCAGGCTGCTGAGGCAGGCGGGGCTGGACAGGCAGATACACAGTGCAGATCCCGACCCACCCACTTCACGTGAGCTGGCTCTCTGGAAGCCTTGTCATGGTGTCCGGTGTTGGCGTCTGGCTGCTTCAGCACTGGCAGAGACATATTGCCTGGACACATGCTGCTGTGGGCTGCAGTCGCCAGACTGCCACCCTACCCCTGGGAAAGGCTCTCTCAGGAAAGGCGGCTTTCTTCCAGTAAGTCTGCTGCCTCTGGGTAACACCGCCTACTGCCACACTCAGGTAAGTCCACCTGGGTAATGCAGCTGACCTAGGGGAAGGCCGCCTTCTGCCGCCCCCGGGTCAGGCTGCCCTGCGGGAAGGCCTCCACCCTCCATGTGGTCTCAGGTTGGTATGTCATGGGGTGGAGGAAGCATGATCTGAGACCAACCCCAGGGGCCTGGGCCTGGAGGTCTGGGGTCCGGGACAGGGAGGCCTCCAGGACTGCTTCTATCTTCTAAAAAGGATTTGAAAATTTGTATTAGAATAAAGTCATCTGAATTAGGAAGATTTATTGTGTGTGCACGTGCTGCTGAGAACCAAGCCAGGGTTTGGACAACAGACAGGAGGCCAGGGACTCCACAGGCTTGACCCATCCTGTGGTAGTGACCACAATAGGTGATGCACCGTCTGTTGGTAAGGTTGATGCCCTCAGGTCAGGCCACTCTCCAGTCAGGGCAAGGCCAGGCAGGGCAAGGCAGTGCAAGGCTGGGCAAGGAATAGCGAGGCAGAGCAGAATGGGTTGGGGGGTTGGGGCCATGGCAGGGGGGTGGAGTGACATGGGGCATTACCAGAAGGCTGCTCAGGGTGGGTCAAATGTGTGCACATTCCTGTGTCAGAACACTAAATTAGCATGTGAGAAACCCTGGCTTGGTTCTCAGCAGCGCGTGCGCACACACACACACGCCACAATAAATCTTCCTAATTCAGATGACGTTATTCTAATAAAACTTTTCAAATCCTTTTTAGAAGATAGAAGCAGAATGGTGATATGTTTAATGTCAGCTATTATATGGCATGATATTTAAAACCACTCTATGAAATTTCCTCAGGACTCAAATCATTATAGTATTTAGGAGACAAGACAGCAGTTGTTATTGTAATTCTGATATATTTATAAAAACAATCTTTTGAAAATCATTTTCTTTTCTAATTTTCAAACTTAGTGTATCCATTTGTCTTCCTTCAGTTGTACATTCATCCAAAGGTTTGTGTCTTATTCCATGCCATCAAGGTGATGGGCCTATTGTCACAGGAAGAGCCATGACCAGGTTTTATGATAATACCAGTGCCCCTATGACTTTTAGTTCAAAGTCATGTATACCGATCATATTTGTTGAATTTATTAACAAAGAAAATACAATTTTTATTGTGTTTAAAAGGTCATCAAATTTGAATTAGTAGAAGCAGTGGTTTGACATGTTATCTTATGAGCTGAACACAGTGCAATTTAGTTTGATCATTTGGGGAGGTTGGAATAATGACTTCTGCCCTGCTCTGTGATCAAATGTTTGGCCTGCACCATTTTTTAGCAGTGAGAATTGAACCAAGTGACCATTGTAGCATGTGCTAGGCAAGCACTGTGCTATATACATACCTAGCCATTTAAATGTTTTATTTTGAGACAGGGTCTTGCCTAATTGGCCAGGTGGGTCCCAAATATGTCATCCCTCTTCCTTAGTCTGCCAAGTGCTAGGGTAACGACATGTCAAAGTGCCTGGATTTTCCTGGAGGTTTTGATGTCAGTATCATATACTTTTCCTGGAGGATTTGATGTCAGTATCATATACTTCTAATGTGTCCTTTCCTAAACTAGACCATGTTCTTTTTCCCTTGTCAAAAGTCAGTAAAGGCTCTTTTGTTGTTTTGATGTATGCTTAAGATGAACATGCTTTATGATGAGGCACTACTATTCATGATAGTCTAGGTGTGTGATCCACTCTGAGGGAATATTTTTATTTTGATAGTGTGCAATCTTTCAGGTCTAACACGTTTTTCTAGAAGAAGTGATTATTCATTTTTTATGATTTTGTAAATAAGACATAGTTTTTTTTTTTCTTTTGTGGTGCTGAAGGTTGAACCCAGGGCCTCTTTCATGTTAGACAAGTGATCTTCTGTTGAGCTGCAACTCTAGCACCTAGATCTTTTAGTTATCATAAATTTTATGACCAGATAGAGTGATAATAAAATCACTTAGAAGTTCAACTCAATTTGGAACCATTCAAGTGTTTGGGCCTCCAATAATGGTTGGTGATTTCTAAAAGGAAAAGTAATTTTCCAAAGCATAGCAGCATCTAAGATCATCTGTGGACTATGTTTCCCCAGTTTCTTCACTTCCTGCAGAGCATCATGGTGGCAATAAACTCTGGTGTCCTTCTAACCTCTTCTGCTCACAAGGCATCATCCACTGTGGTTGCCAATCCTATTTATCTTTTTCTTTTCTTTGATTATTAGTCAAATGAACAATTTGAATCTATTACTGCTAAACAGTATGAATAGAAATAAAAATAGGACAAGGATTATTTGGGATAAGTGATCTAGTCACAGTGAAAGTCCCTCTGTTGTGGAATTCAGTCATGAATTGAAATAGTCTCTAAAATGTTATTTTAGTGCAAAGTGGTCAAGTTTTTAGAAACTACACCTAGTACCTAGTGACTGCATAAAAATATAAGTTGACCTATGTGTGTTATTATTTCAACATAAAACCTGTAAAAGTAGCACTATCTTGAATCATATATTAGATGAAATGGTTTAATTTTCTGTTAAAATACTTTTTGAATTAATAGTATAATATAGAACTGGTTAGAATGTCAGTTAACAGCAATTATAATTGTATAAACAACCAAGTGTTTGAAAAATATAACTATGTCTTAACGATTTATTTTTGAGTAGTTTTTATCTTTATACAGAAATTGCAAAGAAAGTGCAGAGATTTCCCAGGGAGCCTCATCCTCGTTTTTCTTTTTCTTTTTTTTTTTTTTTTCCTTTTTTTATTGCCGTGCTTGGGATTGAACCCAGGGCCTTGTGCTTGCAAGGCGAACACTCTACCAACTGAGCTATCTCCCCAGTCCCTCATTTTTCTTTTGATATGATTTATATGCACTGTCTCAGATGGGTAATGTCCTAGAAAAGGTGTCATGAAGAACAAACACTAATGTGCTATCACTTAGTGCAGTTGCATTTCCTTTGGATTCTTAGTTCTTCCTCTTCCTGTTCCAGGACCACATCCAGGATCCCAAATGACATTCAATTCCTGTCCCTATAGACTTCTCTCTGTGGTGAACAGTTTCTAAGACCTTCCTTGTTCTGATGACCTTAATAAGATTGAGAAGGGCCTTTCAGGTACTTTTTACATTGTTCTCTATTGGGGTTTACTTTTTATTTTCATATTTATCCTGGGGCTATGGGTCTGTGAGATGCTGTCACAGAGGTGGACAGCATCTCTGTGATCTCAGGCCCCAAAGGGGATTATCCTGTTAGTACTGACTGTGCTCACCTGTGTGAGGCAGAGCCTATCCAGTTTCTCATTGGTATGTTTCTGTCTCTGTGTGTCCACATTGTCTGTGATCTTCTGGAGGAAGTCACCATGCATGGCCTGTACATAAGGAACAGGGAGTTAGCTCCACCTCCTTGAAGGCTGAATGTGTGCCCCAATTATCTGGAATTCTTCTGCACAAGTGGTTTCCAGTCAACCCACTTATTTATCTATTCAGTTACTTATTTGTATCACTCTGGACATTGAATTGTTACTTATGCTGTTATTTATTATCCAATTCTGTAGTTCCTCATTTCTCAATTCATTCCTTGTTTAACCGTTGGGGTCTTTCCACTGGAATCTTTTTTTTCCTTTATCTCCTGTTGTTCTTTAGCATATTTTCTTGTTTTGTTCCAAAGTTCTCTCTGATACTCAAATGTTACCATGGCTTTATACTTATTCTCTTGGTTCTAGTGTCTTCCACTTCTTCAAAGAGCCCTGACTTCTTGGATTAGAGAATGATATCAAAATCTTATTTCTGGCAGGGTACGGTGGCACACACCTGTAATCCCAGTAGCTTGGGAGGCTGAGGCAGAAGACTTACAAGTTTGAAGTGAGGCCCTAAGCAACTTAGACCCTATCTCTAAATAAAGTAGCAAAAAGGGCTGGGGTGTAGCTTAGTGGTTAAGCAACCCTGGGTTCAATCCCTGGTACCAAAATAAATAGATAAGTTAATTGATTAATTATATATATTTTTCTACTTTCTTATTTATTTATTTTTAACTGCAGATGGACATGATTCCCTTATTTTCACATGGTGGTGAGGCTTAAATTCTGTGCATCACAAGATCTAGGTGAGTTCTCTGCCACTGAGCTACACCCCCAACTCCTGCCCATTGCACCTGGTGTTTTTGTGTGTGTGTGTGTTTCATCTCCTGATTTTATTAACTAGCACAAATCCTGCAAGATGAGGGAGTTAATCTCATTCCTTTGATATTTTTAACTTAAAAGATGTGATTGCCATAACCTAGCTTAAGTACCAACTACATATTTAAATTTATTCCTTTCCAAATATCTCCATTCTCAGGGTACCTGAAGTATAACATCAACAGGACTACAATTACCTGTAGATTTTGAGATCAGGACCTGCTTTTCCTTCCAGGCCATGTCCAATCACTGTCAATACACATATGGTAAAACCAGTTTGCTTTTACAAGAGTGTTTCCCTTTCATAACCAGTCACAGCACTGTCAATATCCTGGCTTAGTATTAGTTATGTAACAGAATGCCACTTAAGGAAACTGGGTGAAGAGTATACAAAATGTATTATTTCATCAACTTCCTGGTAGATTGTAATTATTTTAAAATAGTGTTTACTTTATTTTGTGTTGCTGGGGTTTGACCCCAGGGCCTCCATCACACTGCCAGTGCTCCCTCCACCACTAAGCAATATCCCCAGCCATTTGTACTTTGAGACTTGTCATTAAGCTGCCCAGGTGGATTTCACAAGCATGTGACCCTCCTGCCTTAACCTCCCAGAATAGCTCATATTACAGGTGTGTACCACCACACCTGGCTCAAAATGTTTTAAAAATCTAAACAAAAATGTTACTCAAAGAAAAGAACAAGAGGAAGAAAACACATATAAGTGAAAAATAAAATAGGAATGGACTTAGAAGAGCATTTGGGAGTCACCTGACCAATGGAGGACATCTGTCAAGGGGATTGTATCACCCCATGTAAAGGATTAAGGGTTTGATAAAATAGCTGCCTGGTGGCCTTTAAGGTTAAGGTAATATCCATACTCTAGCATCTAAAGCTAATTTATAGCATCTCTGTGGCAATTCACATCAATGAAATATCAGTGCTATTGCACGTTAAACTAAGGTAATAGCTGTCCCATGGCCTTTAATATTGAAGTAATCTCCACACTATAGCATCTTATACATATATATTTGCTGTCATGTGGCCTTTCATATAAATATGATAACTGTTATGTGGCATCTAAAACTAATATAATAACTTTCTGTGGCATTTCACACTAATATAGTATTTATACTGTAGTAGCTAATGCTAATGTAATATTTTTCCAGTTGACATAATACTAATATAATCTCCATAGTAGAGCATTTATATTTGAAAAAATAACTGCCCCATGGCCTTTCAGAGTAATATAATATCTATAATATATAATCTAAAACTATTATAATAGCATCTTAAACTATTCTAACAGCTGGTCTTTGGACTTTAATAATAATATGCTGCCCATCTAAATTCAATATAATTTAGAGCATCTAAATTCAATATAATACCTGACTTAGTGCTAATATAATATCCATAGTGTAGCATCTAAAACTAATAAAATAACTTCCATGTGACCTATGATAAGCATATGATATCCATACCATAGCATCTAAAACTAGTATAATAACTTCCCTGATGCCTTTAACTTTAATATAATAGCAATAACATGTTCCCAGAAACTAGTATAATAGTTGTCCTGTGACCTTTAATGGTAATATAATATCCATACTACAGCATCAAAAACTGCTGTTATAGCTGCTATGTGGCCTTTCATACTAATATAGTATGTATATTGTGGCCTCTAAAACTAGTATGATAGCTTCCATATGACCTTCAATACTAATTGAGATGCACTGTGGTACCAAAATATTATAATGGATGCTCTGTGATCTTTAATACTAATCATATCCATTCTCTAAAATCTAAAGCTAATAGAATAGGTATTATATTATTTGGTCTATAATACTAAAGATGTCCATCCTGTGCCATTTAAAACTAATGTAATAGTTGTTCTGTGGCTTTAAAAGTATTATAATATTCATTCCATAGTATCAAAGATTAATATAAGAGGTGTGTTGTGGCATTTATATGAACTAAGTATCCATCTAATTAGCATCTAATACTAATATAATAGCTGCTTTGCTATCTTTTACAGTAGTAATATATACGTAATGTACTCTTTCAGTCTAAGGTCCTGTGGACCTTAAAATTAATGTACTATACAAACTGTTTCATCTCATCTAATCTAATAGATGCCCCTGTGTCCTTTACTACTAATGTAATGTCCATCAGTAACACTGACATCCAATATATTTGCCTCTAACTAATATGATGTCCATTCTGAAATGTCTAATGTGAATATAATAACTACCCTGCAGCCCTTAATACTTATGTGATATCCATTACGAAGCCTCTATAACTAAACTGATGTAATAGCTGACCAGTGACCCTTGATAATCTGTAATAGCCAGACTACAGAATCTCATACTAATATATTAGCTGGATGTGACCTTGAAACTAACAGGCTATGTATCCTACAGCTTCTCAAGTTAGCATAATAGATGCCATGTGTTCTTTAATGTTAACTTCATATCCAATATGATAGCATGTCTACCTAATATAATAGGTTCACTGTGGACTTAAACATCAATATAATATTTATAATATGACATCTTAATACCATCTATATCCTTTGCCCTTAGTACTAATATTATATCCATGCTATAGGATCTAAAACTAGTATAAGGGATGACTTGTGGCCTTTAATGTTAATATGAGAAATGTATTGCATTCTTTAAAATTAGTACAATACCTGTCCCGTGGTCTTTTATATTTATATAATATCCATAATATAGCATCTAAAATTAACATAATAGCTGTCCTGTGACTATTAACATTCAAACAATATCCATGCTATAAAATCCAAAACTATTGTAATAACTGACCTGTATCCTTTTGTAGAAAAATAATATCCATACCTAATATTCAAGCAAATAGAATATCTGCCCTGTGGCTATGAATAGTAATGTAATATCTGTATTACAGCACCTTAAACTAATGCAATGGATGTATTGGACCTTTGATATTAATGTACTATCCATGCTATAGAATTAAAACCTAACATAAAATGTCATATGTAGCCTTTATTTAATGTAATATCGCTATTTAAACAGTTTAAACTAATGTAATATATGTCCTATAACCTTATATCCTAATATGATATCCATATTATTGTATCCAAGGCTAGCATAATAGCTGATATTTGAACTTTAATATTAATATAACATGTTTACTGTACAGTGTAAAAGTAGCATAATATCTGTCCTGTGGCTCTCATTATTAATTTAAATCCATACTGCAGCATCTAAAATTAATAGCTTCCCTGTGGCCTTTAATGCTAATGTAATATTCTTATTATAGCATGTGAAACTAATGTAATAGTGTCTCTGTGCCTCTTAATATTAATATAATCTTCATAGAATAGCATCTGAAACTAATATAATTGCTGCAAGACTTCAATGTTAGTCAAATATCCATTCTCTGGCCTCTAAATCTAATATAGCAACTGCCCTCTGGCTCTTATTCTTGATATGATATCCATATTACATCATGGAAAATTGATAGCTGCTCTGTGACCTTTAACATTAATACATGCATATTGTCACATTTAACACTAGTAGAATAGCTGTGTTGTGACCTTCAATACTAATATAATGTCCATACTATTACATCTAAAATAAATATAACAACTGCCCTGTAGTTTTAATATGGATATAGTAGGCATACTACAGAACTTTACACTAATATATGTCCTGTGGCCTTTAATAGTAATATGTAGCCAGACATTAGTACCTCAAAATGATGAAACAGCTGTCTTTGACCTTTAACATCAATGTAATACCCATGCTTTGCTATCTAAAATTAATATAATAGCTGCCGTATCTCTTTTTATACTAATATTGTACACACAGAACAACATTGAAAATTAATATAATGGCTGTCTTCTGGCCTTTGCATTAAATTAATATTGATGCAATAACACAGCTCATATAATAGTTGAACTTTGGCCTTTAGTATTAATATAACAAGTATACTACAGCATCTTGTACTAATGTATTAGCTGTCCTGTGGCCTTTAATATTAATATAAAATCAATGTATAACCATATGATCCAATATCTGCTCTGTGGCTTTAAATAATATGTAATATACTTCTTAAACTAATGTGATAACTGTCATATGGACTTCAGTATTAATATAACATTTATACTATAGCATCATGACTGAACTGTGATTTTTAATATTAACATAACCATCTATAATAAAGAATGGTTTTCCTTTGTACCTTTTTGGTTTTTGTTACCAGGAATTGAACCCCTGAACCACATTTTTTGCTCTTTTTTGTTTATTATTCTTTTTTTTTTGAAACAGGGTCTTGTGAAGTTATTTAGGACTTAGCTAAGTTGCTGAGGCTGACTTTGAACTTGTGATCCTCCTGCCTTAGCCTCCTGAGCCACTGTGGTTACAGACCTGTGCCACTGCATCCAACCCTGCTGTATTCTTTTAAAACCAATATTATAGCCACACTGTGACCTTTAATACTAATATAATATACAATCTATACCATCTAATAGTGATATGATAGCTGCCCTATAGTCTTTAATATTAATTTTATATTCATAACATAGTATCTACAATTAATATAGTAGGTACTCAGGACATTATACTAGCATGATATAAGTACTATATCATTGAATATTAGTATAATAGCTGTCCTGTGGACTTAAATACTAATATAATATCCACATTATAGCATTTTAACAAACACAATAACAAAATGTAGGACTATAATACTAATGAAATATGTGTACTATAGCATCTTAAAATACTGTAAGAGATGCCCTGTGGCATTTAATATTAGTATGAATACATATTGTGACCTTAAAAGCTGAAGAAATAGCTGCCTTGTGGCCTTTTAATGCTACATAATATCTATACAGTAGCATCTAAAACTCATAAAACAGCTGTCCTGTTGCCATTATGACTAATGCAATATGCATAAGGTAGCATATCATAGCTATCCTGTGGCATTTAATATTAATATTATATCTACAATGTGACCTCTAAAACTAATATTACAGTGTATTGTGGCCTTTAATATTAAAAATGTATCAAAACGTGCTCCCTGAACATGAAATAGTAGCTGCCCTGTGATCTTTTAATACTATACTATATAGTACATCCATTCTATTGCATTTAGAGTTAATATAATAGCTTGCCTATGACCATATTAATATGGTAGCCAATCTAAAATAATGTAATTGCTCCCTTGTGACCTGTAACACTTACATGATATGCAAACTATGGCATCTACAAGTAATAAAATATCAGTCTACTGGATCTTAATACTTATGTAATGTATATATTCTTAAGTAATATAGTAACTGCATTGTTGTCTTTAATGCTAACATATTATCCATTGTATAAACTCTAAAGCTAATACTTTAGCTGCCCTGTGAACTTTATTATTAATAAACTATCCATACTGCAGCATCTAAGAGAGACATAAATGCTAACCTTTGGTTGTTAATATTGAAATAATATCCATACCATAGCATGTAAATTTAATAACTGCCCTGTAGTTTTACTATTATCAAGATATCCATAGTATAGCATGTAAAATTAATATGCTATATTACCTGTAGCCTTTAATGTTAATATAACATACATGACATAGCATCCAAAACTAATGAAATAGCTACCCTGCAGCCTTTCACACTAAAATGAGAATACATGTTTCATGTGTACTGTGCTTAATTATTAATGTCATGTCCATACTATAAGAAAAGAAACTAATTTAATATATGACCTGTGGTTTTTAATGCTAATAACCACCTAAAGCTAATATAATAGCTGCCACATGCCATTTAATAATAACATAATAAAATATCCATAGTTTAGCAAGTAAAATTAATATAACTTATTTGGGTTATAATACTATTTTGATATCACTATGTAGCATGTAAAATTAATATTGTTGCTTCCCTGTGGCCTTTTATGTTAATATGATATCCATAGTATAACATCCAAATCTAATATAAAGTCTGCCTTGTGCATTTGTAGAAAATGATAATCCATTTTACATGCCTATGGCCTTATTGGGAACATGATGTCCATATTATAGTATCAAAACTTGATAAAATTGCTGCCTTGTCAATATCCACTCTGCTTGCCAAATCTTTACATGTATTTGGAAGGCATTTAACAGGCTCTATTTCAGGCACTCTAAAGAGCAGGGAAGTATCTAATAAAGACCCTTCATGGAGCTTATGCTTCTAGCAAGATAAGAGGTAGGTAGTGGGTGAATCACCAATTAGGTCAGTGCCCTACCACTGAGCTGCTTCCCCAACCCTGATCTCTATTAATTCTTGTTTTAGATAGGAGCTCCCTAAATTGCCCAGTCTGACCTTGAACTTGGAATACATCTGCCTCAGCTTCCTGAGTCACTGAGTTTTCCACCAAGTACCACCATGACCAGCTAGAAACATTTGTAAGTCATGTTTACTAAGTAAAACTTAAGTAGAATATAATTTGCCAATTTTAGTGTTGAGTTCTATGATTTTTTTTTTGGTACTGGGGATTAAACACAGTGTTCTCTACCACTGAGCTACATCCCCAACACTTTTTATTTTTCATTCTGAGACAGGATCTCACTATGTTGATGAGGTTGGCCTTCAAATTTTTAATTCTCCTTCCTCAGCCTCTCAAGTGACTGGGATTACAGGCATGTGCCACTGCATGGGTTCTACATGATATCTTCTTAATGAGATCTCTTCTCTTTTTCCAGCTACACTACTGGAAATTGAACCCAGGGACAATGTACCACTGTGCTATACCTCTACCTGTTTTTACTTGTTTATTTTGAGGCAGGGTTTCCTAAATTGCTGAGGCTGACCTTGAACTTGTAATCCTTTTGCCTCAGCCTGCTGAGTGACTGGGATTACAGGTGTGTGTCACCATGCCCAGCTAATATTACTAATATCATGATTTTTAATCTTTTTGATTTTATCTGTTGCATAGCAATTCATTTTATTTATCTATTCTGAAGGTAGAAAAAGCATTTCTATAAAAATAGTGGTGTAATATATTATTAACAACCAGAAACAGTTCAAGTGTATAATAGTTACAGAATGAATAAGGAAGCATCAGAATCATATACAACAAATAAAAAGGCAAATGTGGAAAAAAGTAGATTCATAATTTTTTATTTATTTTATTTTTTTGTGGTGCTGGGAATCAAACCCAGGGCCTCATGTGTATTAGGCAAGTAGTCTACCACTGAGCTACACCCTCAGCCCTCATGATATCTTTTGCATGAATAAAAATGACAGTAGTAAAACTCCTAATAATATTTATCCATTTTTGTTGACACTGGATCTTTATTTTTATTTATTTATTAATGTATGGTGCTGAAAATGGAAACCAGGGTCTTACACATACTAGGCAAGCACTCTGCCACTGAGTCACAACCCTAGCCCCTATACTTTGATTTTTGCAAAGAACTTTGTGTGTTTGAAGGTTAAAATTTGAAGTCATACTTTACTATTTTTTCTTTAACTTAGTAGATTGTTATTTTAAGGGTGAAGATGTAGCATAGAAAGGAGGAACCATAAGTTCCTTCACTACTAGGCCAGTTTGAAGATGACCCTGTGGTGTTCTAGGCAGCAAGATAGATGATGCATTCTCTCAAACTGGCTGTCTGGAAGTGAAACCTCAACACCCTAATTGCTAGTGGGACCTCACTCCCGTCAAACAAAACAATTCAAGGCTTCCCATTTGCTTCAATGAAATAGCCTTTTGTATTTCAATCTTTTGAAGTCAGCCAGACCTACCTCTATTACCACACCACAGTTAGAGTCAGATTTTCTTACAAGATCTTTTATCGTAATGAAGATTTATTGAAGCTTAGATTACAGGATGCCACAGTTGCCTGAGAAGATGATTGATATTAAACAACAAGCACTTTAATGTTAAATAAAAATAGAAATGCAGATATTGTTGGTGAAGATTCTTTTAAGGCATGTTCTGTGATAGGATGGGTGAAATATTTTAGAGTTTTGATTTCCTTCTTACATAACTTATGGTTAGAAAAAACAGCAAGGCATTTATTTTATTTAATTTTTTGCAGTATTGGGTGCACCATCTAGCTATTCAGGAGAGTGGGTAGGTGCTCTACTGCTGAGCTACATCCCAGTCTCAAGGTGTTTTTTAAAATGTGGGTAGGAAAAAAGACTGCTAGGAATTTGGTTTATATGTACACATTAAATAAAACAACTGTTTTTCTAGTTACATTTTGGAAATTTTATGATTTTAACATCTTGACATCTGCTCTAAAATATCTTTAAAATGTGATCATATCTAATTTTGTATTGAGGGAAAGCCACATTTACATACTGCTGGATTTTAAGATTAATTTATAAGCTAATTTATGAATCATGAAAACAGGGTTAAGCTCATCAGTCATTAATGTGTTGCTGAAACTTTGTAATTTAAAACTACAAAAAGATGTTTTACTTTATTTTTTTCATTTTACCATATCAGTCTCTATACAGCAATATGGATATGACACCTGCTGGTACACTTTTAAGAATTACATTGGGAAAGGGACACAACATTTTTTTAACAATGCCCCCCTTGTTTTTTTCTTTCATTTAACAAATAAAATGTAAAAAATGAAATGTGAGAGCTGAGAAATATGAAAGAGTGTATTTAATAAAAACTAGTTTTCAGAACCTGTTAAAGTAATGAGCTGAGGAGATTCCTAGTGGACACATAGGACTTGTTTATGTTTTAATTGCAGTTTAATAATTTTCTGATGGAATTACAATCATAGCAATGTTGCATTTTAATCACATGCATACATTTGGTTAACCAAACTAATGACTTTAAATCACAGTTTGATATTTGCTAATACATAGATGCTAATGTAACAGCTGCAATATGCCCTTTAATAATAACATAATAAAATATCCATAGTTTAGGAAGTAAAATTAATATAACTTATTCTGGTTATAAAACTATTTTGATATCACAATGTAGCATATAAAATTAATATCAATGCTTCCCTGTGACCTTTTATGTTATGCTAGCCATACTATAACATTCAAATCTAATGTAAAGGCTGCCTTGTGCATTTGTAGAAAATGATAATCCATTTTGCATGCCTGTGACCTTACTGGGAACATGATGTCCATATTATAGTATCAAAACTTGATCAGACTTCCTCAACAGGACTCCCATAGCACAAGAAATAAAAGCAAGAATCAACAACTGGGATAGATTGAAACTAAAAAGCTTTCTCTCAGCAAAGGAAACTATCAGCAATGCAAAGAAAGAGCCTACAGAGTGGGAGAAAATCTTTGCCAATCATACTTCAGATAGAGCACTAGTCTCCAGAATTTATAAAGAACTCAAAAAACTCTACACCAAGAATGCAAATAATCCAATCGACAAATGGGCTAAGGAAATGAATAGACACTTCACAGAAGAAGATCTACAAGCAATCAACAAACATATGGAAAAATGTTCAACATCTCTAGTAATAAGAGAAATGCAAATCAAAACCACCCTAAGATTCCATCTCATCCCAATTAGAATGGCGATTATCAAGAATACAACCTACAACAGGTGTTGGCGAGGATGTGGGGAGAAAGGTACACTCATACATTACTGGTGGGGCTGCAAATTAGTGCAGCCACTCTGGAAAGCAGTGTGGAGACTCCTTAGAAAACTTGGAATGGAACCACCATTTGACCCAGCTATCCCACTCCTTGGCCTATACCCAAAGGACTTAAAATCAGCATATTACAGAGATACAGCCACATGAATGTTCATAGCTGCTCAGTTCACAATAGCCAGAGTGTGGAACCAACCTAGATGTACTTCAATTGATGAATGGATAAAGAAACTGTGGTATATATATACAATGGAATATTACTCAGCCATAAAGAATGATAAAATTATGTCATTTGCAGGCAAATGGATGAAATTGGAGAATATCATGCTAAGTGAGATAAGCCAATCTCAAAAAACCAAAGGATGAATGATATTGCTAATAAGTGGATGATGACACATAATGGGGGGTGGGAGGGGTTAGTGTTAGGTTTAGAGTTAGGGTTAGGGAGGGGGGCAAGAATGGAGGAAGGAAGGACTGTATAGAGGGAAAAGAGTGGTGGGAGGGGTGGGGGAAGGGAAAAAATAACAAAATGAATCAAACAGCATTACTCTATGTAAATTTATGATTACACAAATGGTATGCCTTTACTCCATGTACAAACAGAGAAACAACATGCATCCCATTTGTTTACAATAAAATTTAAAAAAAACTTGATAAAATTGCTGCTTGGTGGCCTTGCATATTAAGATGTTTTCCATATTGTAGCATGTAAAAATGATAAAATAGGTGACCTGTGGACTTAAGTACTCATTTGAAATCCATGTTGTAGCATTGAAAACTGATAAAGAAACTGCTTTGTGGCCTTCAATACAGACATGGTATCCATATTATAGCTTTAAAAACTGATAATGGGGCAACCTTGTGGCCTTTTACATGAGACAGAAAATCCAGGTGGTATTCCCTGTGGTCATTAGTTTTTAATGTCACTTGTATTCATGCAGATCATATAACATCATATATAGTGTGGCCTTTAATGTTAATATGATAACCATATGGTGGCATTTGTTACTAATCATTCCCTGCAGGCTTTTAGTAATAATCTAACATTCACATAGAGCTTCAATTCTCATATTCTAACTGTCCTGTGGCATTAATACTACTAGGATATCTGTATTTGAAAATTGAAATTGATGTTACAGCTCCCTGGGGCTTTCCAAATTAGTAAATTATCCTCCTAATGGTGTTTAAACTAATGTCAGAAATGCATTGTGGCCTTCAATACTGACTAGATACCATTTCATAGCATCTATAACTGATAAAATAGCTGCCTTTTGGACTTTAGAGCTGAAAAGAGATCCAAATTATACCTTGAAAAAGTGATAAAATTGATATATTTGGGTATTTAATTTTGCTGTGTTGTACATGTTGTAATATCAAAACTTAACCAAGAAGCTTCCCTGTGTCCTTTAGGACTGGTAGGCTTTTCCCATGACCCATGAAGAATTCATGTGTCAGGTGCCTTGTAGCCTTTAATATGATATGACAAGCATATTATATCCATAGCAATTGATCACAAAATAATATCATATATAAATTGTGCCCTTTAATTCTAATATGATAAAGGTTAAAATATCATTTATTATTAATATGATTGCTCCCTGTATCTTTTAAATAATAATATAATATCCACATATATCATTAACTGATAAAATAAGTGCACTGTGGCATTAATACTAATATATTATCTGTATTTTAAACCGATATGATATTTCAGATCTTCTGTGGATTTTAATATTAATAAATTCTCCATATGATAATGTAAAAGTGATATAAGATGGTGTGGTGGCAAGCCCTCCTGGAGCCCATCATTGCTGACCATCACATTCCACTGCTGGCAGTTGTGTTTATGGGGTTTCTTGGCAACAGCTATTCCACTGTTGACAGTAACTGTCCAGTTAGGGTACTTGACAGTGATTCCTTCTGTTGGGGAGGATTAAGTCAGAGACTGAGGAAGCCCCCAGGGGAATGGGTATACAAGGCTTCCTGATGAAGTCGGCCTGGAAGAAATTGGTTGCCTTACACTTGGAGGGCAGGATTCACAGATTCCAAGAGACTGTAAAGATTGGCAATTTAGCTGCAATAAAGCATTTTTTATCTCAGGGAGGTGATGTTGATGACCCTGATAAAAGACACAGGTATGGGGAAGTCTATGAAGTCAGGGGCTGAAGGACAAGGGGCCGATTCGGGGAAGAGGGACTGATGGGGCTGCACTACTCAGGATCTGCTCCTGGGGCAGAGCAGAAGGGAGACCAGGTCTCCTTTCACCAGGAGATGACTTTCAGAACCCCATGGAGGCCACTGTACTGGGGACCTGCAAACCTTGGAGGTGTAGCACCCAGGCCCTCTTTTTTTTAATATTTAATTGATTTTAATATATTGATAACTGAATTTTTAAAATTTATTTTATTTTAAACAAATGGGATATATGTTGTTTCTGTTTGTACATGGCATACCATTTGTGTAATCATACATTTACATAGGATAATGGTGATTGATTCATTCTGTTATTTTTTCCTTCACCTGCCCCTCCCACCCCTATTTTCCCTCTATACAGTCCCTCCTTCCTCCCTTATTACCCACCTCCCACCCCCATTATGTGTCATCATTCACTTATCAGCAAGATCATTCGTCCTTTGGTTTTTTGAGATTGGCTTATCTCACTTAGCATGATATTCTCCAATTTCATCCATTTGCCTGCAAATGACATAATTTTATTATTCTTTATAACTGAGTAATATTCCATTATATATATACCACAGTTTCTTTATCCATTCATCAATTGAAGGACATCTAGGTTGGTTCCACAATCTGGGTATTGTGAATTGAGCAGCTATGAACATTGATGTGGCTGTATCTCTGTAGTATGCTGATTTTAAGTTCTTTGGGTATAGGCCGAGGAGTGGGATAGCTGGGTCAAATGGTGGTTCCATTCCAAGTTTTCTAAGGAATCTCCACACTGCTTTCCACAGTGGCTGCACTAATTTGCAAACCGACCAGCAGTGTATGAGTGTACCCTTTCCCTACATCCTCTCCAATACCTGTTGTTGCTTGTATTCTTGATAATTGTCATTCTAATTGGTTGAGATGGAATATTAGGGGAGTTTTGATTTGCATTTCTTTTATTACTAAAGATGGTGAACATTTTTTCATGTGTTTGTTGATTGCTTATAGATCTTCTGTGAAGCATCTGTTCATATCCTTAGCCCATTTGTTGATTGGGTTATTTGTATCCTTCATGTAGAGTTTTTATATATTCTTGAAATTAGAGCTCTATCTGAAGTATGAGTGGCAAAGATTTTCTCCCACTCTGTAGGCTCTCTCTTCACATTGCTGATAGTTTCCTTTGCTGAGAGAAAGCTATTTAGTTTGAATCTGTCCGAGTTATTGATTCTTTTTTTTTTATTTCTTGTGCTATGGGAGTTCTGTTAAGGAAGTCTGATCCTAAGCCAATAAGTTGAAGATTTGGACCTATTTTTCTTCTATAAGATGCAGGGTCTCTGCTCTTATACCAAGGTCTTTGACCCATTGTGAGTTGATTTTTGTGCAGGGTGAGAGATAGGGGTTTAGTTTCATTCTGTTGCATATGGATTTCCAGTTTTCCCAGCACCATTTGTTGAAGAGGGTATCTTTTCTCCATTGCATAATTTTGGCACCTTTGTCTAGTATGATAAAATTGTATTTATTTGGGTTTGTGTCCATGTCCTCTATTCTGTACCATTGATCTACCTGTCTATTTTTGTTCCAATATCATGCCATTTTTGTTACTATTGCTTTGTAGTATAGTTGAAGTTCTGGCAATATTATACCCCCTGTTTCATTCTTCCTGCTAAGGATTGCTTCAGCTATTCTGGGTTTCTTATTCTTCCAGATGAATTTCATGATTGATTGCTCTATTTCTGTGAGGTACATCATTGGGACTTTAATTGGAATTGCGTTGAATCTGTATAGCACTTTTGGTAGTATGGCCATTTTGGCAATATTAATTCTGCCTATCCAAAACATGGGAGATCTTTCCATCTTCTAAGATCTTCCTCAATTTCTTTCTTCAATGTTTAGTAGTTTTCATTGTAGAGATCTTTTACCACCTTGGTCAGATTGATTCCCAAGTATTTTATTTTATTTTTTGAAGCTATTGCAAATGAAGTTGTTTTCCTCATTTCCCTTTCAGATGTTTCATCTCTTGTGTATAAAAATGCTTTAGATTTATGTGTTTTGATTTTATAGCCTGCTGAATTTTACTTTGCTGAATTCATAATGAGGTCTAGACATTTTCTGGAGGACTTTTTTGGATCCTCTAAATATAGGATCATGTCATCAGCAAATAGTTACAGCTTAAGTTTCTCTTTTCCTATGCGTATCCATTTAATTTCTTTATTCTGTCTAATTTTTCTGGCTAGAGTTTCAAGGACAATGTTGAAGAGAAGTGGTGAAAGAGGTCATCCCTGTCTTGTTCTGGTTTTTAAAGGGAATGCTTTCAGTATTTCTCCATTAAGAATGGTGTTGGACTTGGGCTTAGCATAAATAAACTTTACAATGTTCAGGTATGTTCCTACTATTCCTATTTTTTCTAGTGCTTTGAGCATAATGGGGTGTTGTATTTTGTTGAATGTTTTTTCTGCATCAATGGAAATAACCATATGATTCTTATCCATAAGTCTATTGACATTATGGATTATGTTTATTGATTTATGGATATGAAACCATCATTGCATTCCAGGGATGAACCCCATTGATCGTGGTGCATGATTTTCTGAATATGTTTTTGGATACGGTTTGCCAATAATTTGTTAAGAATCTTTGCATCTATATTCATCAAGGATATTGGTCTGAATTGTCTTTCCTTGATGTGTCTTTACCTGGTTTGGAGATGAGGGTGATATTAGCTTCATAGAATGAGTTTGGTAGGGTACCCTACTTTTCTATTTCCTGGAATACTTTGAGAATTATTGGAATGAGTTCTTCTTTGAAGGACTTGTACAACTTGTCTAAGAATCCACCTGGTCCTGGGGTTTTCTTAGATGGTAGGTTTTTAATGGCTTCTTCTATTTAATTGCTTGATATTGATCTGTTTAAATTGTGTATGTCCTCCTGGTTCAGTTTGTCATATGTCTCTATAAATTTGTCAATGTTTTCGGTAGTTTCCACTTTGTTAGAATACAGATTTTCAAAGTAGCTTCTTCTTATGTTATGTATCTCAGTGTCTGTCATGATGTTTCCTTTTTCATCATTGAATTTTAGTAGTTTCAGTTTTCTCTCTCCTTCTCTTTGTTAGTGTGACTGAGGGTTTGTCTATTTTGTTTACTTTTTCAAAGAACCAACTTTTTGTTTTGTCAATTTTTTTCAATTGCTCCTTTTGTTTCAATTTCATTGATTTCAGCTCTGATTTTAATTATTTCCTGACTTCTACTACTTTTGCTGTTATTCTGTTCTTCTTTTTCTAGGCCCTTTAGCTGTAATCTTAGGTCATTTAGTTGTTGACTTTGCATTCTTTCCTGGAATGCACTTCATGCAATGAATTTTCCTCTTAGTACCACATTCATAGTGTCGCAGATACGTTGATATGTTGTATCATTGATCTCATTGACCTCTAAGAATATTTTTATCTCCTCCTTTATGTTTTCTGTTATCCATGTTTCATTCAATAGCATATTATTTAGTCCTCAGGTATTGGAGTAATTTCTGTTTTTTATTTTGTCATTGATTTCTACTCTCAATCCATTATGATCTGGTCGAACACAAGGCAGTATCTCTATTTTTTTGCATCTCCCTAAGGGCTGTTTTGTGGCATAACATATGGTCTATTTTCTAGAAGGTTCCATGTGGTGCTGAGAAGTGAATCCGCTCATTGATGGATGGAATATTCTATATATGTCTATTAAGTCTAGGTTATTGATTCTGTTATTGAGTTCTATGGTTTCTTTGCTTGGTTTTTGTTTGGAAGGTCTATCTAGTATGTTAAAGTCACCCAGAATTATTGTGTTGTGGTTATGTGATTCCTGAAATTGAGAAGGATTTGTTTGATGTACAGGGATGCACCATTGTTTGGGGCATAAATATTTGCTATAGTTATGTCTTCCTAATTTATGATTCCCTTAGGCAGTATGAAATGTCCTTCTTTATTCCTTCTGCCTAACTTTGGCTTGAAGTCCACTTTATCTGATATAAGGATGGAAACCCCACTTTTTACTGAGTCCATGTGCATGGTAGGTTTTTTCCCATCCTTTTATCTTTAGTCTGTGGATGTCTTTTTCTATGAGATGAGTCTCTTGCAGGCAGCATATTGTTGGCTCTTTCTTTTTAATCCATTCTGCCAGTCTATGTCTTTTGATTGATGAGTTTAGGCATTAACTTTAAGGGTTATTATTGTGATATGATTTGTATCCCAGTCATTTGGCTTATTTTTAGTTTTTAAGTTGGCTCGGTTTCTCCTTTGAGTGGTTTTTCTCTAAGGTAGTTCCTCCCTTTGCTGACCTACATTGTTGTTTTCCATTTCCACCTCATGTAATATTTTGTTGACAATATTCTGTAGTGCAGGTTTTCTATTTGTAAATTCTTTAACTTTTGTTTATCATGGAAGGTTTTTATATCATCTTCAAATCTGAAGGTTAGTTTTGCTGGGTATAGGATTCTTGGTTGGCAACCATGTTCTTTCAGAGCTTGAAATATGTTGTTCTAGGCCCTTCTAGTTTTTAGAGTCTGGGTTGATAAGTTTGCTGCTATGCATATTGCTTTCCCCCTATATGTAATCTGATGCTTTTCTCTCATGGACTTCAAAATCCTATCTTTATTTTGAATGTTAGGCATCTTCATTATAATGTGCCTTGGTGTTGATCTGTTTTGATTCTATGCATTTAGTATTCTGTAAGCCTCTTGTATTTGATTTTCCATTTCATTCTTCATGTTTGGGAAATTTTCTGATATTATTTCATTGAAGAAGTTGTTCATTCCTTTTGTTTGTTTCTCTGTGCCTTCCTCAATCCCAATAATTCTTAAATTTGGTCTTTTCATGATGTTCCATAGTTCTTGGAGATATTGTTTATGATTTCTTACCATCTTTTCTGTTTGGGCAACTTTATTTTCAAGATTAAATATTTTGTCTTCATTGTCTGACGTTCTGTCTTCCAAGTGGTCTAGACCACTTGGAATGTCATGCTTTCCATTGAGTTTTTTATTTGGCTTACTCTTTCCTTCATATCAAGTTTTATATTTTTGAAAATCTCTATCTCTTTGTTGAAATGATCTTTTGCTTCCTGCAGTTACTCTTTCAACCACTTATTGGTATTATCTTCATTGCCTGCATTTGCTCTCTTAACTCATCCTTTGCTTCACGATTCATGTTAATCATATATAATCTGAAGTCCTTTTCTGACATTTTTTCTACCATTTCTGTCATTGGATTCTGTAAATATAGAATCTAGATTTGTTTGGATCATTTGCTTCCCTTGTTTTTTCATGTTGGTCATGTATCTTCCCCTTTAGCTGTGCAGATCTGGGGTATTGCAGATTTCCCCCTATAGACTTATAGTGGCCCTGTAGGTTTCCAAAACATTTCATTTAAGGGGAGATCAATATTATCAGTGCCCAATTCAGACACTATGCAATCCTAGACCAAATAGCCCCTATGAGGACAATAAAAATATTGTCATAATAAACAGAATGAGTTCAAATATTATCATCAGTAAAACAAACAGATTTGCAATAATGTCTGCAGTTTCTAATGGAGGACAAAGAGGATGCAGAGCGATGTAGAATGGGGCTGTTAATGGGATAAGAATAGAATATACAGAAGTTCTAGATAACAGAAAGTATGAGAGTGTAATCAAATGAAATTGGATACTGTCATGCAAAAAAGGGAGAAAGAGACTGAGGGAACAGGTAAACAAAAGGAAAAGATAGCAAGAAAAGTAAAGAAATAAAAACTTAAATTTTTTAATAAGGAGAAGAAAGAAAATCTACAGTGTAACAGTCACATAGTATTCAAACCTCCCAGTGTTCAGTAGCCTGATGCATGAGAGGTATTGACAATGATCTTCAAGTCTCCAGCAGGCATCTCAGGATGTGATTTTCCCCACCTAAAGATCAGAGCTACGGTTTCCAGGACTATCCAAGATGGCTGCTCTGGCTTTAAATGTGTTGGCAAATGGGAAGCTACAGCTTGGGGTGTGGACTTGGTCGGCTGGAGGTCCTAGAGGTGGGGTGTGTTTGGTCCGGCAGGGGTCCTGGAAGTCCAGTGTGTTTGGTGTGGTTGCAGGATCCTGGAGGCAGGGTGGAATCAGTCAGTCTGGGGCCCCGGTGATAGTACACAGTCAGTTTGTCTGGGGGTTCTGGTGGCAGGGAGCAATCCGTCGATGTGAGGGCCCCAGAGGCAGGGAGTGATCAGTTGGGCTGAGGGATCCTGGAGACGTGACTCAGTCAGTCCGGTCAGGGGTCCTATGGGTCCTGGCTCTTGTCTCAAAATGGCGGCAGCCACATGTAACCAAACCTGTAGGTACAGTAACAGTGAACTTCCAGGCAATGGCAGGCAGCTGGTGCTCCACCGGCAGTCTGCAGTCAGTCTACTGGCAGCTGTCAGACGATTGGGAGGTGAACCTCTGGTGGTGTGTGATGGGTGATGGGTAGGTGAAAGGCAGGTGATGGACAGGCAACAGGCAGGCCAATGGCAGATGATAGGTGCCTGACAGTGAGCAGTCAAGAAACAGATCTCACCCAGGTCCTCTTAATGAGCAGTAAAAGAAAAGCAAAATTTCAACTGGTTTCCTTGTAGACTGTTTAACAGTTAAGTACACACAGCAGTTTAATATTAATGTACAAATTTTCAAATGTACATTATATACATTGTAGAATAGTGCATAATGAGAAAAATATTGCTCATAATATAGCAACATGAGGGCTGTAAAAAGAGTTCTTCAGATATAATCCACTATGTGTTGTCTACTGAGAAAACTTAGAACAACTCCTTGAATGAAGAACATGGCTCCACCAGTTTTTCTTCTTTTGTTTATAACATTGCTGTGAAAGTTACAAAAGAAGAAGAAAACACTTACTTCTCACAGGCTTGACTCACTATTTAATCAAATTCTGAAGGATAATTTGGTGTCCTCTTCACCAGTCAACCGTCTTCAGAGAAAGACTTGTGGAAGAGCCCTGAGTTTTCTGCAAAGACTTGTTACCTTTCAAGAGAGTAGACAATAAAGTTCACTGGTAGATTGCTCACTACCCAAAGCACCAAACATGGTGCTTTTCCAATTTTGTCACCAGTTTGACAGACTACACTTAAAAATAATCTATCAAAAGTTTTGCACAATATTGTTGTTTCCTCTGTTCCAATACAGTTTCCTGTAGTTGTGCCTTACTGTTTGTTTATGCAAGCAGGGAGAACAGAGCATTGGCTCACAGCATCCAGTAAGTGCAGACTTTCAGTCACTAGTGCCAAGGGAGCAGCATAAATAAGGTTCCCAGTATTCCCAGGCTGCCTGCTGCTCCCCTAATGTCCCTTGCCCTCCTTGTTCCCAAGGGACTAAGGATATCCATATGGGCCTGGGCCCTGGTGGTGGTTTTGTGGAAGGGAATACTCCTTGTCCCCAAAATGTGAGCTCTTTCTATGGTTATCAATATTGCAAAAATTTAAAAAATAATAAATATCAAAGTTATAACATTTTGGAGTCCCACATGCTTGCAGTATTATAAGACCATGATAACACTATGAAAATGTTTGTAATGAACAAAGCCTTGCCAATGTGGGTATCAAAAAATTATAAACTTTCACAAATTACTTGTTTGCCAACAGCCAAAAGATAAGTGCCTAGAACAGGATAAAATACAAAGAATGCAAATATATGGAAAAATATTTAGTATATAAGCATTGTTAGGTAGGTATGTATACATTTTTAAATGTTGAACAGAACTTACCATCAAATCATCTATTTGAGGAGTGTTATGCAGCTTAACCTTAAGCAGTAGAGTCTAAGTACAACTCCTCTTGCATTCTCAAAACTTCATAGCTGAGAAATGTATTTCATTTAATGTTAGAATTAAGTTTCTTCTCTTACTAGGGGCACAAATATTTTTTCCTATATCCAAACATCTCTTGAGCATCTGCAAAAGAGTACTTTGTCTGATTTAAGTCAGTTTGACTTTATCAAGCTAAAGGGCATGCATCCAGTCACCAGCACCAAAATGGAACAAATAAAAGTTTTTAAAGAGGTAGATAAAAAGGAATTTTTCTTTTCAGTTCATTCTTTCTTAGGACAGTCCTTGTCAACACAAAATGTATAAAGAGGAATTTGTGTTTTCTTGTACATTTCTATGTAGAAGTGAAAGAAAACTTTTTATCTGTGTTTATAAGTATTACACATAAATTTTTATATGTAGGGCTTGTTACATAAATGTAAGTTAATTCTGCTTTAGGGCATGCTGACAAAAAAGAAGAGAGCAAGTGTAAAAGATTATTACTACTACCAAAGTACTGCTTTACTTCCTAATTTTTGCTTAAAAACCTGAACTCAAGCATATTTACCTGTTCTTTCATTCTATTCATTTATACCCATACACTGAATACCTAGTATATCATTGACATAAGGTCTCTTAAAACTCTTCTCTATAAGGTTTATTTTTACTTGATCAGAAATTTAAAACTGAAGAGATAGGACTTGATTTCAAGTAAACCCTTTCCTCACACAGATGCACTTCTGCAGGTAGGAAACTAAACTGTTTTAAAAATTAGGGTATTAATAAATATTGAACATTAGAAATACCTGATTTACATATATCCTATAACTCTAAATATTGAATAAAGTGAACCATGCTAGTTCATTTGGGTCTTACATTTTCTATCACTCTAAGTTAGTTGAAAAAAAAAAGAAAAGGATTATTATGTTTTAAATTTGGTCTTTTATTGTTGTTTTATCATTCACCTCTCTTTACCTACAATAATTTTAAGAATTAATATTAAATTCAATGCCACCCATATGACTAGAACTACTATAGACCTCTTGTTTGCATTACATTTCACTCAAGATAAGGCACTGTATATTATGTGAGGGTTCTTTATTTCATGTATGAATAAAAAAATTGAGTTTCCAATTATACTTGTGATGTGGCCTAAATTTTAATGGCATCCCAATGTCAGTGATGTTCAAATGATAGAAAAAAGAGCAGTGAAGACTGACTGAAAAACATAGTCCTTGAAAGATATCTGTAATATCACTATAATAGTACTATCTTATGAATTGAAATACTCTGTTGATTCATAGTAACAGTAATGATTACAATAGCCAAGAAGGCAATGATTATTGAACTGTTGCTTGTTCTAGAAACTGTTCAAATTTTTGCATAGATTACCATTTAAGCATCACTGTACTATCCTGGGAGTTAACTACTGACTTTAATCCTTATTTTATTGGTGATAAAATTGAGGGATAGGAGGGCTAACTAGTGAGTCACAGAGGTTAAAGAAGAATTCCAGCCAATGTTGAAATTGATTCAAGGGCCATGCTCTTTATAGGCAAGTGGAATGCTCTCAGATTAGAATGTGTTTCAGTGGTAAAGCTCTTACCTAGGAGACTCCAGATTCTGGGGTCCATCCCTAGCAACACAAAAACAGAATAAACAAAAATAAAAGATCAGTGGGACCAGGCACAGTAGCTCATGCCTATAATTCTAGTGATTTGGGAGACTGATGCAGAAGCATTACAAGTTAAGTGCCAGCCTGGGCAATTTAGTGAGACCCTGCCTCAAAATTAAAAGTAGTAATAATAAAAAGTACTAAGGATATGGCTTTTGGGTCAAGTGCTCCTGAATTCCAATCCTAGAAGTACCAAAAAAAGAAAGGCAAAAGAAAAAGTCAATAGAATAGGCTGTTAATTCATTAATTTAGTATGTAATAACAGCTCATAAACATTGTACTTTCCCCAAAAGATAGTAGAGAAATTGCCTGTTATTTAATGTTTATAATTTCATTAATAATTGTAGATTTTTGAGAGGTATTTTATGACATCCTAACAAAGTCTCTTACTTTCATAGGAGTGCTCTACATTATGCCTGTGCCTTTGGCAAAGCAGAAATGGTGGATTTTCTAATGAAGAAGAATTGTAAGATCAACCTCAGTGATCTTGATGGCAATACACCATTGAAGAAGGTAGAGGTAGCTACAGGTTTCTGTAGAAAAAAATTTAATTGAAACGCTTAGGAGAAAAATTGATTAATTCAGTTTAAATATGACTAATTAGTAAAACGTGAAATGCTTTTCTTTGATTCTCAAAATTTAGAGTTTATTTCTTGGTATAAAACCAACAGACACTACAGTACATGGAAGAGCAGTGTGCAAATATCCTATTAGAACATGGTGACAATCCACATGCTCACAACATCAGGAATGAAACAACTCTCCACCTGGCTTTTGCTTCGAGGTCACCATCTTTAGTGGAAAAACTGATTTCACTAATTGTGAATTCAGGAAGCCATAACCAATGTATACACCAGACACCATTATTTCCAAAATACTTAAACTATGTTTATTTTGACTGTGACATTGGTTGACAAATGAGGATTTTTATGCAGTTTTTTTGTTTTTTAAATTAGAATGCAAACAGTTGTTGAAAGTTCTCTTCCTCTTTTTCCTTTTTTTAAACTCATAAATATATTTAGTTTACCTCTAAAAGTTGTCTGTATTTTAAATTAAGGAGAATCATTCAGAAATATGAAATTCAAGCTTCTCTTAAGAACCAATGTGCCCCTCTGAGTCCCAATACTGTGTGGTGAGGGTGTGCAGTGTGCCTCCTGCATAGCATGGAGGAGTGTTCTGTTTGCTGCTGTCAAAATGTATCATTCACTCAGATGACCTACTTTTCCTCAATAAATAAGTATACAATTCCTGTTTTAGAGTATATTCTTATACAGATTTCATGGTTCTCTTGAAAGTTTCTATTAATTTACAAGAATCTGGCCTATACAATAAATTGTAATTCTCTTTGAAATGGATTAAAGTTTAGAAATTGGCATTTACTTTATTTTAAATTATTATGATAGTTTTACAATTACACATGGGACTTGGTTTCATCCTGACAAACTGATGTGGATGGAAATTAATTTCAGTTCTGACCCCCTTGGCCTGACTCTTTGCCTCTCATGCTCCCTTCCCTGCCTCATTCTCCTTCCTCTCCTCTGTTGGACATATTTTTTCTCATCTGTGTGTTGCATTTGATTGGTCACTCATGTTATCTGTCCCTCTCCACTTGCTTTATTTTACCCTAACTTCCATTTTTGAGAGAAAGTGTTTAACCTTTGAGTTTCTGAGTTTGGCTAATTTTCCATGGCAGGATATTTTCTGTTTCCACCCATTTACCAACAAATGAAATGATTTTATTCATTTTATATGTAGAATGTGTATATCATTTGATAAGTAGTATATATTAATTTATATATTGTTATGTATATAATATATATTATGTAACAAATATGTAATATATATTATATATCATATATACATATACATGTACATGTATGTGTACATATACATCTACATGTGTGTATATATATAAAATATACCTGGGTCAATTACATAATATAGCTATTATGAATTTGTTATTGTAAATATTGTGACCATAGTATGCTAATTTTAGATCTTTCAGGAAAATAGGAAGGAGTGAAATAGTTGGATTATATTGTGGTCATATGCCTATTTTTGGTTGTTCTTAGCTATCATGACAGTAGAATATATTTTCACATATCATACATTCATAGACTATCTCTTCCTATATTTGTGGTTGTACATGATGTGGAGGTAGACTGGTTTTGCTTTCATATATAAACATAGGAAGATTAGGTCTGAATCACTCTATGGTCATTCCCACCCCTATTCTCCCTCCTTTCCCTCACTCCACACAGTCCAATCCAGTGAACCTCCTCTCCTCCATCACTCTGCCTTTTGTGAGTCAGCATCCACTATTAGAACATGTAGCCTTAGGATTTTTGGGATTGGCTTATTTCACTTAGCAAGATAGTTTCCAATTCTATCCATTTACTGCCAAATGCCATAATTTGTTTCTTATTTTTGACTAAATAATAGTTCATTGTATATGTGCCACATTTTCTTTATCCATGAATCCATTGAAAGGCATCTAGGTTGGTTTCATAGCTTAGGTATTATGAATTGAACTGCTGTAAAATCAATGTGGCCATATCACTGTAGTAGGCCAATTTTAAGTCTTCTGTGTTTATGCTGAGAGTGGGATAATTGTGTCAAATGGTGGATCCATTCCTAGTTTTTTGAGGAATCTCCATACTGCTAATGGACTATACTAATTTTCAGGCCTACCAGTAATGTATGAGTGTAACTTTTCCCCCACATCCTTACCAACATCTGTTGTTACTGTAGGCTTTATAATTCCCATTCTGAGTGCAGTGAGAGGAAATCTCAGTGTAGTATTAATTTCATTTCTCTCATTGTTAGTGATATTGGATATTTTCCCATATATTTACTGATCACATTTCTTCTGTGAAGTGTATGTTCAGTTATGAGGTCCATTTACTGATCGGGTTATTTGGGGTTGTTTGGTGTTAAGCATTTTGAGTTCTTTGTAGGAGATTAATGCTCTATCTGAGATGCAGGTGTCAAAGATTTCCTCCCCTTCTGTGGGCTATCTCTTCATGTTCTTTATTGTTTCCTTTGCTGTAAAGAAGCTTTTCAGTTTGATACCATCCCATTTATTGATTTGTGATTTTATTTCCTGCACTTTATGAGTCTTGTTGAGGAAATTTGCTCCTAATCTGACATGATGGAGAGTTTGTCCTACATTTTCCTCTAGTACATGCAATGTTTCTGGTCTAATGCCACTTTGAGTTGAATTTTGTTCAGGGTGAGATATAGGGGTTAAATTTCAATCTACTACATATGGATTTCCTGTTTTCCAGCATCATTTGTTGAAAGTGCTATCTTTTCTTCAATGTGTGTTTATGGTGACTTTGTCTATTATGTGATAACTGTATTTACACGGGTTTGTCTACACATCTTTTATTCTGTACCATTTGTCTTTCTATCTGTTTTGGTGCTAATACCATGTCTTTTTTGTTACTATAGCTCTGGAGTATAATTTAAGTTCTGATATTGGAATGCCTCCTGCTTCACTTTTCTCATGGAGGAATGATTTGCTTATTCACAGCTTCTTCTTTTCCAAATGAAATTTCATGACTTCCATTTCTATGAAGAACATAACTAGAACCTTAATAGGAATTGGATTAAATCTATATAGCACTTTTTGGTAGTCTGGTCATTTTTAAAATACCCATTCAAAAACATGCAAGATCTTTTCATCTTCCCAGGTCTTCTCCAACTTCTTTCTTTAGAGTTCTGTAGTTTTTATTGTTAGATTGATTTACAAATATTTTGTTTTATTTTTAAGGCTCTTTTGAATGGGAGAGTTTTCCTAATTTCTCTTTGATTCATCACCAGTGTATAGGAATGCAATTGATTTATTGTTGTTAATTTTATATCCTGCTACATTGTTGAATTCATTTATTCTAGAAAATTTCTAGTGAAATTTTTGTTTTTTTTAAATATATAATCACATTGTCAGCAAATATGGATAGTATGGATTTTTTTTCATTCATATTCCTTTAATTTCTTTCTTCTAATTGCTCTGACTAAAGTTTCCAGAACTATGTTGAATAGAAAAAGTGAAAGAGGGCATTCCTGTCTTGTTCCAATTTTTAGAGGGGAATGCTTTCAATTATTCTCCATTTAGAATGATGTTGGCCTTGGGTTTAGCATATACAGCCTTTACAATGTTGAGGTATATTCCTACTATCCCTAGATTTTCTTGTGTTTTGAACATGAATGAATGCTCTATTTTATCAAATGCCTTTTTGGCATCTATTGACATAATCATGTGATTTGTGCCTTTAAATCTGCTGATGTGATAAATTATATGTACTGATTTCCATATGTTGAAACAACCTTGCTCCCTGGGGAAAACCTCACTTGAGCACCATGCACTACCTTTTAAATATGTCTTCATATGCAACTTGTCAGTATTATATTGACAATTTTTTCATCTATGCTCACCAGAAATATTGATCTGAAAATTTCTTTCCCTGATGTGTCTTTTTGTTTTTGTTTTTTGTTATCAGGATGATAGTAGCTTCATACAATTATTTTGGAAAGATTACCCCCTTCCTTACTTCATGGAATAAATTGAGGAGTATTGCTGTTTTCTTTGAAGGGCTGGTAGAACTGAGTTAAAAATCCCTCTGGTCCTGGGCTTTTCTTTCTTGCTAGGTATTTGATGGCATCTTCAAATTCATTGCTTGAATTGTATCTGTTTAAATTTCTTATGCCTTTTTGATTGAATTTGGGTAGTTCATATGTCTGTAGAAATTTTTGATGTCTTCAACATTTTATATTTTATTAGAGAATAAATTTTCAAAATAGTTTCCAAATATCATCTGTATTTCAGTGGTGTCCATGGTGATATTTCCTTTTTCATTGTGAATTTTAGGAATTTGCATTTTCTCTTTTTGTTGATTAGTTTGTCTAAGGGTTTATCAATTTCATTTACTTTTTGAAAGAACAAACTTTTTGCTGTGTTGCTAGTTTATTTTTTTGTTTCAATTTTGTTTATTTCAGCTCTGATTTTAATTATTCCCTGTCTTCTTTCTTTTTCTGGTACCTTGTGATGAAATGTTAGGTTATTTATTAGGGACTTTCTATTCTTTAAATGAATGAACTGAATGCAATGAACTCTCCTCTTAGCACTGCCTTCATATTGTCCCAGAGATTTTGATATGTTGTATTTCTATTCTCATTTACCTGTGTTAGTTTTTTAATTTCATCCTTGATTTCTTCTGCTACTTTGGTCTTCAATAGAGTATTGTTTAGTTTGCAGGTGTTAGAGAAGATTCTGTTTTGTATTTTAGTTTTGATTTCTAATTTCATTCTATTAGAATCTCATAGAATAAAAAGTTTTATCTCTATTTTGTGTATTTATTAAGAGTTGCTTTGCAGTATAACATACAGTGTATTTTATAGAAGGATCATGTGCTGCTGTGAAAAAGTTACATTCAGTGTTTGATGAACAAAATATCCTATATATGTCTGTTAAGTCTAAATTATTTATTGCATTTTTTAGTTGTATAGTTTCTTTGTTTTTGTTTGGAGGATCACTCCAGTGGTGAGAAAGGTGTCTTAAAGTTACCCAGTATTATTGTGCTGTGGTCTATTTGATTCTAAAAATTGAGAAGGCTTTGTTCGATGCATGTAGAGCCTCCCTTGTTTGGGGCATAAATATTTATGATTGTTATGACTTGTTGATATGTAATTACCTGAAGCAGTATGAAATGTCCTTCTTTGTCCCTTCTGATTAACTTTGGATTGAAGTCCACTTTTTCTGATATGAGGATAAAATCTCCTGCTGCTTTATGAGATCCTTCTGAGTTATGTTTTTTCCCAGTCTTTTACCTTCAGTCTGTGTATATCTTTGCCAATGAGGTAAGTGTCCTGGAGACAGTGTATTGTTGGGTTTTCTTTTTTAATCCACTCTACCAATATGTGTATTTTTATTGATGTGTTTAGGACATTAACATTAATTTTGATATTCAGATGATTTTTATTTACTGTCATTTTGATTTATTTCTGGTTTTTAATTTGAATTAGTTTCTCCTTTGACAATTATAGTGTAGTTCCTTCCTTTGCTGTTCTTCACTTTTATTTTCTTATTTCTTCATGAACTATTTTATTGAGTATGTTTTGTAGAGTAGGCTTTCTCCTTTGAATTCTTTTAACTTGTACTTATCATGGAAGATTTTTATTTCATCATCAGTTATGAAGCTTAATTTTTCTGGGCATAGATTTTTTGACTGGTATCCATATTCTTTCAGAGCTTGATATATAAAGTTCCAAGACTCCTAGCTCTGAGGGTCTGGGCTGAGAAATCAGCTGAGATACAGATTGGTTTCCCTCTAAATGTGACCTGTTGATTTTCTATGGCAGTCTTTAAAATTCTATCCTGAATCTGTATGTTGGGCATATTCATAATAATATACCTTTGTGTGGGTATGTTTTAATTTTTTATATTTGGAATTTTATAAGCCTCTTGCATCTGATTTTCCATTTTATTCTTTAGGTTTGGGAAATTTTCTGATATTTCTTTTTAGATTTTTCTGAAATTTGTTCTAATTAGTTGTACATGCAGTAGAATGATTTTATACATTTTGATAGATCATACATAAATGGAGTGTAATCTCTCATTTATCTGATTATACATATTGTAGGATCACATCAGTCTTTTAGTCACTTATGTACATGAGGTAATAATGTATGTTTTACTCAAAATATTCTCAGCTTCCCTACTCAGTAGTTAGGTGGGGTTGTCTGGATTGTGATGCTTGCTATACCCTCAGGGTGGAGTTGCAATTGTGAGAGACAATCCTGTAGGTGGAACTGCTGGGTGCAGGGTTTGGGCATAGGTAGGGTCTGGGCTCTTTCACTGGATGTCAATTGGCCTGGAGATTCTCAATTAGTGCACCTCCAGAGTTCAGCAATTGCCAGTCCATTCTGAAAGTCTGCTGCCCAGGATATCCCCTGGAGTCCACTTGTGTGGTGTAGGAGCCAATTCTTAGTCCACTATGTCACCTGCTGACTGCATATTTCATGGTGTCAAGTTCAGTGTCCAAACTCAGTCTCTCACACACCCACCATTTTTAATTCCTGGCCAGATGTGTGTCTCCCTGTCAGCCTTGCAAGCAGCTGGATTAGAGGAGGAGGGGGAGTGCCAGGTGGGATTCCTTGACCAGTTGTCCTCTGTGTAAAACTCACATGTTTAATTTTCTCTTTGCAACTTGGGTACACTCTTTGTCACACATTTTGCTTTTGCCTGGCCTATATTTTGGGCCAGACTCAGGTTTCCTAGGACTTGGCTCCCAAAGATATCAGTCCCCAATATGTGACTTCAAAATGGTTCTTCCTCTGTCCTCTGTATGCTACACAAAGAAATGTGGTTGTTTTCCACAAAAAAGCTGCTGTGAAGTAAACCTTTCCATTTAGTCAGGCAGTGGCTTTGATCTGCAAACTCTGTATACAGGCGTGCCTCACTCCTGCTAAAAGTGTGGGTTTCCTTGATTCCCTTATCCCTCCACTGTGCCCAGAGAGGGGCCATTCTGACTGCTATTTCCAGCTGCAGCAGCAGCTATGATGCTGGAGGTTTCTTCCTCATTTTATCTGCTTTGATTACCCAGTATTGAGTTCCAGTAAAGCCCCACCCTTTTTTTGTTCCCCAACTCACTGAGAAGCTGCCTGTCTTCTTTCTTGGTTTCACACCATGGACCAGCCAGGAAAGTGACCTGCTCTATCCCACCACCTTGAAACCTCCCAGGCATTCCTAGCTTTTTGAGGACTCTCCACACTGCTCTCCAGAGTGGTATGTCTGCAGTTCACCCACAATTCACAGGTGCTCCTTTCTCCCCACAACCTCACTGGATTTTGCTGATTTCCATGTTCTTGATCATTACCATTCTGACCAGAGTGAGATTGAATCTTATGTAGAATTTCCTTGATTGCTAGAGATGTTGAATACTTTTCCTATTTTTATCATTCAATTGTGTTTCTTCTTTTGAGAAGAATTTCTACACAGTTGCTTGCCTTTCTATTGATAGGGTAATTTTTTTTGGTGGTTTTTAGTTCTTGAGTATTCTGGATATATGTTCCCCATTGAAGGAATTAATAGGGAATTAATGTAATTAAAAGGAATGAAAGAAATTGCCTAGATTTTCTCTCATTTTGTAAGCTCTCTTTTCACAGTTTTAATCATTTCCTTTGCTGTGCAGAAACTTTTCAGTTTGGCATCACCCCAAATATTGATCCTTGGTTTTAGTTTTTGCACTTTATAGGGCTTCATAAGGAAGCTGATTCCAGCAATTTTATGTTGGAGTGTTGACACTATGTTTTCTTCTATCAGCTGAAATTATTGGGTCTAATTTTTAATCATTGATCCATTTCAATTTGAGGCTTGTGGAGAGTAAAAGACAAGGCCTAATTTTGTTTTTCAACAAACACTTCTCCATTTGTCCCAGCACCATTTATTATAAAGGGTATCATTTCCCTAAGATATATTTTTGGCAACTTTGTCAAATATATGGCTAGAGGTTTGTGGATTTTGCTCTGTGGCTTCTATTCTATTCTATTTCTCTTTATATCTATTTTGATGCCAATATCATAATGTTTTTGCTGCTATGGTTCTGTTGCTTAATTTTAGATAAGGTAACTTTATGTCTCCTGCTTCAATTATCTTGTTTACTATTGTGTAGCTATTCTGGATTTCTTATTCTTCCAAGTAAATCTAAGAGTTTTTTCCTAACTCTGTCCAGAAGGTAATTTGAATTTTAATTGGGATTGTATGGGATCTGTATATTGCTTTTGGTTGTTTGGCCATGCTGACCATATTGTTTCAGCCTATTCATGAACATGTGATGTCTTTCAATCTTCTCGGTTCTTTAATGTTCTTTTTCTTCAGTGTTCTGTTATTTATGTTGTAGAGCTCTTTGGCCTGCTTGGTAAATTAATCCCCAAGTATTTAATTTTTTGAGGTTATGTGAATGAGATATTTTTATTGATTCCTTCCTCAGCTGAATCACTGTTGGAGTATAGGAAAACTACTGATTTATGGGTGTTGATTTTGTGTCCTACTACTTTGCTAAATTCCTTTATAAGCTCTAAAATCTTCTGGTGAAACCTTTTTTATTTTCTAGATATAGGATCATGTTTTCAGCAAACAGAGTTTGACTTCTTCTATTTGTATTCTTTTTCTTTTCTTACCGGGTCACTAGTAAATGTTTTGAGGACTGTATTAAATATGAATGGTGAGTGTGTAGCCTTGTCTTGTTCCTGAATTTAGTGGACATGCTTTTAGGTTTTCTTAATTTAGTTTATTGGCTTTGGGTTTGTCATAAATGGCCTTTAAAATGTTGAGGTAAATAGCTTTGATTCCTAACTTCTCCAGTGTTTTTAAAATGAATGGGTGGTAGATTTTATCCAAGGTGTTTTCTACATTTATTAAGGTGATTGCATGACTTTTACCCATAATTCTGTTTAAGGGATGAATCACATTTATAGATTTGTGTATGTTGTACTGACCTTGCATACATGGGATGAAACCCACTTGCTCTTGGTGCATCATCCTTTTGAATATGGTTTGCTAACATTTTAAGGATGTTTTCATCTATATTTATCAGGGCTATTGCTCTGTAGTTTTTTTTTTTTCCTTGACATGTCTTTGTGTGTTTTGGTATCAGGGTTATACCAGCTTCATAAAATATATTTGGGAAAGTTTCCTCCCTTTCAAATTTCATGGAATAATTTGAGAAAGAATGCTGTTAGTTCTTCTGTAAAGGTTTGGTAGAACTCAACTGAGAATCCATTAGGGTCTGAGCTTTCATATTGTGGAAGATTTTAAATTGCTATTTCAATTTATTACTTGGTATTGGTCTCTTTAGATTTTACATGTTTTTCTATTTCAATTTGGGCAGGTCATATGTGTCTAGAAATATGTCATTCTTTTCTAGATATTGCTGTTTATTGAAGTATAAATTTTCAACATAGATTCAGATAAACCTCTGAATTTAAGAAGGATGTAGGGTGTGATCACTTTCTATCACTGATATTGTTGATTTTTTCTCTCCTTCTTTTAGTTAGTCAACTTTATTTCTCTTTTCTAAAGATTCAACTCTTCATTACATTGATCCTGTTTATTGTTCAATTATTCTCAGTTTCATTGATTTTTTTCCCTTTGATCTTCATTATTTCCTGTCTTCTACTGGTTTTGGAGTTTAGTCTGTTTTTTTTTTTTCCCCCAAGGGCTTGAGGTGGAATACAGGCTTATTTATTTGGCATCTGTCAAGTCTTTAAATGGAGGCAAACAGTGCCATAAATTTTTCTCTTAGGACTGCTTTTATACAATCCCAGATACATTGATATGCCCTCTTTGGTCTCATTAGTTCCAAAGAATTTCTTAATTTCTATTCTCATTTCTTTTTTGATCAGTTCTTCAGTTAGGTGAGCATTGCTCAACCTCTCTGTATTTATGTCATTTACATTTTTTTTCTTTTCTAATAGAATACATGAGATTACATCAGATTTTGACTCACTAATATTTGATTTTTAGCCATGAATATGATCTATTTTGGAAACAGTTTCAGTGTTGCTGAGAAGAAGATAAATTCAACTCTTTGAGATTGGAATATTAGGTTGGTTATCAGTTAGGTCCACTTTATTATAGTGTTGATTAGGCTTAAATTATATTTGATATTTTGGTGACAGGGGTGTTTTGAAATCACCCAGTTTTTGGGGTTTGGATTTAACTCATTTAGCATAATATGTAGTATTATGTTATTATGTAATATTTCTTTTATGTAATTGTGTATGTTCACATTTGTGGCATAGATATTTATTATTCTTGTGACTTCTTGTTGGATTGTTCATGTTACTGGGATAAAGTGACCTTCTTTGTCTCTTCTGATTAATTTTTGCTTGAAATTTATTTTACCAGAATTCAGAAATAGCTATTCCTGCCAGTTTTCTTTGACGATATGCCTGGGAAATATATATATATTTTGCCATCCTTTTACCTTCAGTCTGGGATTGTTTTTGCCTATAAGCTGAGTCTTTTCTTAGCATTATAGAGTTGTATTCTGGTTTTGACACATTCTACTAATCTGTGTCTTTTAATTGAGAAATTAAGACCATTAACATTTATTGTTAGTATGGATATGTGTTTGTTGTTTCCTGTCATAATTTTTGTTATATTTTATCCTGATTTGATTCTCATTTACTGGATTATTCTTCTGTTTAACTTCCTCTGTTCATGGTCATTGAGAATTGTTTTTTAGTTCCTCTGTGTAGTATATCTTTGAGTTTCCATTGTAATGCTGGCTTAGTCCCCATGAATTCTTTTATTTTATTCTCTTTTTTACTGTAAAAATATTTCACTTGTATTTAATCTACAGAAATTCTTGTCATTGAATGTTTTTATTTCCCCCTCAAATATTAAACTGTGTTTTGCTGTATATAGTAACCTTTGCTGACAGTTGTTTTCTTTTAGGGCTTGGAATATCTCATGCAGAACTTCTTTATATTTAGATCTTAACTGATAAATCAGAAGTGAACCTTATTGAGTTGTCTATAATTTGTGACCTGATGTTTCTCTCTTGTGGCTTTTAATATTCTTTCCTTTTTCTATATGCTAGGTATTTTGATTATATTTCTCAGCAAGCTTCTCTTTTTACTGTAAGCCTCCTCTTTGTTGTCCTGTAAGTCTTCTTTTTGTGGATGTCTATCTCATTTCTCCTATGGGAAAAGTTTTCTGCAACTACCTCTTTGAAAATGTTACTTAGGCCTTTAATTTGTATCTTCATATTCTCTTTTATCTCAATGATTATCATGTTTGATATTTTAAAGTTGTCCCTGAGTTCTTGCATGTCATGGTCATGTTCTACAGTTTTTTCCTGTAGTACCTTCTGTGTCCTCAAGAACATACAGTTTATCTTCAATGCCTGAAGTCCAGTCTTCAAGGACTGAGTTTCTATTTTCTTTGCAATCTAATCTGTTAGTGATGCTTTCAAGTGAAATTTTAACTTGATTGATCATGCCTTTCATTTCTAGGAGTCCTGTTTGGTTTCTTTTCAATATTTATATTTCTTTATTAAAGTTGTCTTTCATTTCCTATAATTTCTCTCTTAATTTCTCCCTTATATTTTCTTCTAGTTCTTTGATCATTTTGATAATAAGGTTTATTAAAACACTCTTTCCCTGGGTTTTAGTCTACCTCATCAGTGGGATCTTTGGGGATTGTGAATTTGGGGGGATTATAGTTGTCTGTTTTCTCATGTTTTCAGAGGTCTTGGTCTTGTGTACCAATTATGGTGGATTTCTCATTCTCTTTTTCCACATGTCCTTTTATGTGTAATTATTTATTTGTTCTTGGACATCTCTGTTTTTAATATGAGTAGATGCTGAGGAGTTGACCCCAGTTTCCTCTCATTTTTTCCTCCTTGGATTATTTTTAATGGTTTGGGTGTTTTGTCTCCTCCCTTTTTTAGTTGAAATAATGTCAGGGAATGTTTTGTTCAGCAGCAGAATCTCTCCAACTGTGAACTCTTGGTGTCATTATGGGTTCCCACCACATCATGGAATAGTGGTGAAATAGACAGTAGTGATTACTGTTGCAGACATACCATAGAGTTAAAATAAAATCCCAGATCCTACATTGATGTCTTAAACATTAGTTGGTACCAATAAAGTAGAACAGTGAATTCAGTAATTGTTAAAAGTAAAACCAATAACCATGAAGTAGCTATGGCTTTAAAGCCAATAACAGGTGTCAGCCATATCACTAACAACAGTAATGATTGTAGTAGCATTAATGGTGGGGGCAGGAGTTACAATGTAAAAATACAGTTAATTAGGGAAAAAGAATGTGTCTCACAAAGTTTGTTAAGATTTATAAGAAAGTGAACAGAGAACACAGAATATATGTGGTAGGTAATGTTCATAAAAGAATGGGATATATAGAAGAAACAAGGTTTTGGGCAAGAGGGAAAGAGAACAATAGAATTTGTTACTAGAAGATAAGAGAGAATGAGAGGGTTGGGATTGATGTCAATGGTGGAGCACTTGCCTAGCACATGCGAGGCACTGGATTTTATCCTCAGCACCAAATAAGAATGAATTAAATAGAGATATTGTGTCTATCTACAACTAATTTTTTAAAAAAGAGAATGAATGTTGAAAAATAAAAAAATAATACAAAAAACCCCCATGATATACAATCCAAAAAACTGATCCCTCAGAAGAAATGCTGAAAGCAAATAATTATGTTACATTATTTATATATGAGAGAAAAAGAGACAAATATGTGTATTTATGTATGTTCCTGAACCAATCAGCACAGCTGGAACTCAGAGGCACCCACACACATGAACAGAATAAAAAGTAATAAGACATAACAAAAAGGTTAAAATATCCAAAATCTTAAAAGACAAATGAAGAAAACTTCTCCACTGAGGTGGTCAAATATTTGACTGGAATGGGTGGTCCTTTTCTATTTCCAATAGTATTTCTTTTTAGTTTTTCTTGAGTTATGTACTGATAGAGCAAGGGAAGGAGGTGTTAACCCTTTCCTGTTTTTGTGTTACCATTTGATGTGTTCTAAGACTGAAGCTGTTTTATTTAAGACAGACTTTCTTCTCCTGCATGTAGTGGAATGTGTTAGGGCTTAATGCAGTTGTCTTATTATCCATTATGACCAGTTTAATGCACTCCCAGGCTACCTCTTCTGCAGCTTTATTTAAGGGATGTTCCAGCAGCTGGCAGTGAGATCTAATTGGCTTCAGATCTAATCAGGATTTGCTTGATGGGACCTTATTTGGAGAGAATTAATCAACCTGCTTCTGGGCTACACAGCAGCCAGTCAATTCCATGGAACTGGTACTCAGGAGCCTCCCAAGAAATCCAGTGATGGTTCATGGGGCTGATTCTCCACTCCTGCAGCCCATGGGCAAGTCTCTCTGGATTTAAGCCTTGAGTGAATTCACCCTCACCTGCTCATACTGTTGGCCCCTTTCAGATGGTCTTTGAACTGCCAAACACAAAGGAGAAATGAGTAGACCCCCATCCCCCTTTCAACTTGAATTCCCCTATGTACAGTCTACTCTGTCCATTTCTCTCATATTCTGTCAGGCACAGCCTAGGCCCCTTAATAGTCACCCTCTATGATATCGCGGCTGTGCATTTATATGTGTATGTGTGTGTGTGTGTGTGTGAGTGTGTGTGCATGTATCTGTGTGCACACATGCATACTGTGTGTTTCCTAATGTCACAGGTCCTGCAGATGCCATAGTGGCACACTTATCCCCAAATGGCTCCACCTCAGCTCTTCATGGCCAGTTCAGACACAGAGCTTGATTTTTAAGCACCAAAGTATGGTTTTTATGCACCAGTATATAGTGCAGTCTCTGAGTTTTGTAAGTTTAGGCAGTGTTTTTGATGTCAGATTTCTCTGTACCAAGACACTCCAAGGTGCAAGTTGTAATTTAGCCTCCCATGCTCACGCTCGTAAATGACAAAGCTGTGCCAGATTCACTCCAGCAGTCAGTGGTGGTGTGCTATGGTGTTTTTTTTTTCTGGTTTTCATAGTCATATTTCTGAGTCTATAAGGCTCTTTGAGTGTTCAGTATTTAATTTTGGTGAAATCTCTCCTTCACCCACCTAGGCTGAGAAGCTTCACACCCACTGCTTTGGTCTTACAGCTTGGAATGCAGCTTCCTCTACTCTGCTGTCTTCCAAGTCTCAGAAATTAGCATTTAAAAAACATTTTCTCATTTTTACTACAAATATCATTTTCCCATTGTAATATTTTAAGCCTTGTTAGGTTACATATTTTTAGAAACTGAAATATTATGTCCATTGCAAGCAACACCTTCTCTTTCTCCTCAGCTTTGTCCATTAAAAATGAAAATAATTTAGTGTCTTTAATTATGCAAACAATAGTTCATAATTATTGATTGGTATTAAGCTCATTGATATGCACAATTTCTGAATTATATTTGCCCAAATTTCTAAATCACATTAAGTAGCAACTAAAATGGCATCAGAGTAAAAGAATTTTGAAAATAGATGTGTGTTAGAGTCCTAGAATTGCATTAAGACTGAGAACATATTTCATAGTCTTATTTTTATTTGATCTTAATAGTTACACATAGGAGTTGAATACATAATGTATAGATAGTCATTGTTGTACATAGTACTGTTGTCAAGTTTATCCCAACAAAATTACACATGCATGCATGGAATTTGATTTTAGTTCATGATTCAGTCCCTTTTCTGCCCTCTTTCTCTCTGTCCCTCCTCCCCTCCATTTTCTCTTTCCTCCTCTCTGATAGAGATCCTTTCCCTTGTGTATTTATCTGGTTTTTATTGGTTCTTTTTACTTATACATAACAGTGAAATTCTATGTTCTTTATTTATGCATGCACATACCATGATTTTTGAAGAGTGCATTCTCCATTGCCTTTTCTTTCTAGTCCTTCCAGTTGGTCCCTCAATATTTTTCTACACCATGATCTTCCCTATATCTTCTCATAATTATATCCTTTCCACCTCCTTTCCTTTGATTTACTCTATCTTCCACTTATGAGAGAATACATTTGACCTTTGAGATTCTCAGTTTGACTTTTTTACTTAACATGGTATTCTCCATTTCCACCAATTCACTAGCAGTTGACATAGTTTAATTCTACTATATGGTAAGTAGGATGACATTGTGTATGTATACAACAATTTCTTAATCCTTTCATCCATTGATGGATGTCTGGATTGATTTTATAATGCAATTCTTGTGAATTGGACTACTATAAATATTGAAGGAGATGTATCACTATAGTATGCTGATTTTTGTTATTTAAAAAAATAAATAGGAGTGGGATGTTGTGGTTCCATCTCTAGTTTTCTGAGGAATATTTAAACTGCTTTCCAGAGTGATTGTACTAGTCTACAATGCTTCCAACAATGCACAAGTTTCCTTTCTCTCCACAGTCTTACCAGCATTTATCATTGTATTCTTGATCATTACCATTCTAACTGGAGTGATCTTAAATCTTATTGTATCATTTCCCTGATTGCTAGAGATGTTGAACATTCTTTGTATGGTTGTTGTCCATTCGTGCTTCATCTTTTAATAAATTTCTTCTCAGTATTTTTACCCATTTATTTGTTAGGTTATTTTTGGGGTGCATGAAGTTTTCTGAGTTATGTATGCTGGATATTTAACCCTATTGGTGGAGTAGCTAGAAATGATTTCCACCCATTCTCCAGGGAGAATATATTTTTGTATTCAGCTTTCTAACTTATAAGGTAAATATCTTCCATCTAATAATAACAGAAAACACAGGAACAAATTAAGGAAAAGCAAGAGTCTACTTAGTCTTATCTTTTCAATTCAGAGCCCAATTTCTTTGTGAATCATTGGGAGCACTAGTGTCTGATACTGATATCTGGAATTCTGACACCATAAATGGAAGAGAATCAAGAGGACTTGAGTAACATGGAGGAAACTTCCATGTTATTGAAAAGCCTATAATTGCAAAATTTAGTTCTTCATATTTAAGTGTTTGCTATGAAAAATCAATGTGAAATAACTGTTAAGCAGTGGCAAAGATTTGCCCATAATACAGGATACATAATGCCCCATTTTGTAAACTTTCTCTAACAGTGAACCAAGGTACCTTTCTGATAAGGCTTGGTATTTTTGGAAAAGTAGATATTCTTTGGAATGTAGATTGATAAGTCCTGATATTGAGTTAGAAATTTGGCTTATTAATTAAATAAAATACTTAAATCCTTTACTAATATGTTTTAGGGTATAGGACTATTGAGAAAAAAGATGCAGTCTGTGTTCTCAAGAAATGACTAGAGTTTATGTGGCAACTCTAGGCAGAGGAGCAGCATTGCAAAGAGAAGGATCAGCACATATGGAAATGTAGTGGAATGAGAAGGAAGAAATTACCCTTAATTTACTTATTTATCATATTCTTATGTTCAGACAGCATTTTGTAAGAGTTTTAGTTCAATTGTGGAATTTTGCAAATTTACTGTTTTTGTTGTTTTCCAGAATGGCCGTACACCACTTTTACTTGCCATAAAGTATAAAAGAGAGTTGATAGTAGAGACTTTAATTCAGAGGAAAGCAAATATACATGCTGTTGAACTGAAGGGAAGGTACAGTACTTTATTCATTTATAAAACCTTAGTGGTATAGTAAAAATCACTCAAGCAAAAATAATTAACTCAATAGGAAGGACAATATTAATATAGCTATTAAGAATAGAGTGATATATATAAACAGAAACCACAGTTAGAGTAGAAAATCAATTATTCAGCTGAGCAATATAAATAAGTGCAAATATGATTCAAAAGTATTGGCAGATGTTTGTTATTTGGTTTGTGGTCATGTGATATTTTGTTAGCTAAAGAGTTTTCCTATTAATTTTGTAAAGTATGGACATTTACTTTATATTTTGATTCAGTATTGAAAATTTAAAACTTTCTGTTGTATTTTTAACTTCTACTTCTGATATATTGTTCTTTTTGAAATGATGTATTCAGCGTAAATAAGCATTTAAAATTATTTTGTCAGTTGGTTGACTGTTCTAAATTGCTTTCCTTTTAGTATATTGATGTTACATTATTCCTAAGTGATTATTAATATCTATTGCCAGAAGCTGTCAATTTTTAACATATTTTGATGCTTTTGTTTTTAATTGGAAGGGGCAGGGAGAAGAAAATAGTTTTAATGGCATAAGTGTTTCTTTTAATAAAGATAAGATCTAGACAGTCAATAAAGAGAAAAAAAGACAAGCCTTAGATTTGTGCACAACTAGATTTCTTTCCTAGCTTTTGTAGTGCATCACCTTGAAAACAATACTTATGACTAAATATAAATATATTTCCTGATCTCTATTATTATTATTATTTATTATTATTATTATTAGCAGCCTGGAAATAACCTGTTTTGTTTGATCTTTAGCTGACTGTGAGTTACAATACATTATATCACACTAGGAAAGAAATGGAGCTTTCTTCATTGAAATCTTTACCATTTTCTGATAAATGACTTAATCATAGTTACTGTTCATTGAAGGATTTTAAGTTGTAACTTCTCCCTCATTGGGAAAAGAAATTTCTTTTTTTCCTTTTCAACTTTGAGGTGATTTGCAAAACTGAACATTTGCTGTCCCAAGGTGTTTATGTCTATTATTATCTGTAAAGTAAGATGTTGAATTGGAAAATATTATAAATTAGCTGTTCAAATAACTCTATTAAAATACTTAAGGTTGAAATTATCTCTGTTATTGTAGAACAGTCCTCATGTTTGCTCTGGAACATGAATCAGAACACATAGCTGAGCTGCTTCTCCAGAATGGTATTGATGTCTCTGCTACAGATAACTTTGTACAGATGGCATTAGCTTTTGCTGCTGCTAGTGGTCATAGTGGGTAAGTGTTTACATTAAAATACTAATCAACCTTGATTGGAGGCTCAAAATAATAACAGCTATTTCATTTTACATGAGGTGAAATTTCATGGTACAGCTATGTGTGAAACAATAGTGTGTTAGAGTACTTCACCAGCCAGCAGTCCTGCAAGAGTCTAGATGAGAAGTGGTGATGAGTGTGAGTTTTCTCCAAGGTTCCTTTCTTCCCTCTTCTCTCCTTTTCTTCCCTCATCACCTTAAACATGCTAGTGAATTGCTGTACCATGGAAGTACATCACTAGCCAGTATCTTAGGGTCTTAGAGCTTTTATCATCATGGTTCCCAGCCTTATCTCTGTCATTCCAAGTATAATTCCTGACCATGGGATATAAACCATGTCACACTTTGATTTTCCTAATTAGCTATTTGGATCTTGAAATGCCCAGTTGAGCAGAAAAATCTTTATACTCTCCCCTTAAAATTAGCTTTTCTACCATCCTTTAATTTCTTGAGGACCTGAGGATTTTCTTAAAGTCTAAGGAGAGGGGAGAGGACTTTTAAAATGCTTTTGTTTCTGTCAAGTCTGTTACTGCTGTGTTACTCTGCAGTCTGGTGATGATTACCATTTACTACAAAATGCCCTTATTGATTCCAGTCCCTGAGCATCTATGGTAATACACACTTAGACTTAAAAGTCACAACATTATTTTAAGTTAGGGTTCAACCCTTATTTTTGGAAGAAGTCATTAATCTTAAGAGAAATTAATCATGCAAGAAAGAGCTATTGTTTATAGGGACATGACATTTTCTGAGTTCAAGCTATTATCATTTAATATACTTACTTTATTGCCCTCAATGCATGGTCATTACATCTTACTTTCTTTTTTCTTAATATAAGCTTATGGGTGCATTTGCATGTGTGTGTTCACCCCAGCTATTTGGGAGACTGAGGCATGAGAATTGCTTGAGCTCAGGAACTCCAGACCCACCCAGGCATCATTGTGAAATCCCATTTCAAAAACAAAAGAAAATAGAGCAATTTACAAATAATTGTCAAGTTAACAAAATGTCTGGGATGTTAAATTTGAACTGCATATTATAAAGTATGATTTTATATTTATGTTGTCTAAAACAATTTTATGTATTGAATATGGTTTTGTTTTTCATATCAATATTGAAATTCAAATTTTGTTAATTTTTCATACATAGTCATAGGGAATTAATTCTTTAATATATGAAAGCAGAACCTAAAAATTCTGATAATATCAACCCAGGTAAGATTTCTGAAAGTGAATATTTCTTGGTGTTCATGGCTTATATCAAAAAATAGAAGTATGCTGGGTGCAGTGTCAGCAATCCTGTAATCTTGGCAGCTCAGGAGGTTGAGGCAGGAGGATTGCAAGTTTAAAGCCTCAGCAACTTATTGAGGCCCTAAGTAACTCAGCAAGACACTACCTTCAAAAATTAAAAAAGGACTGGGATATCTTTCAGTGGTTCAGTTCCCCTGGGTTCAGTTCCTGGTGTAAAAATAAATAAGTCAGAATAAGAATATTCTGATGGCAAAGGAGCAGTTAAATATATATATGTTACATTCATACTGTTCTTAATTACTTTTTTAATAGTCCAGAATTCATGATTATTTATGCAACTAATTGTAGTAAATTTATAATCTGAAATAATATTGCCTAAAGAAATTTTATGTTAATTTAATTTTTGTCCCTGAAATCTTACATTTTTTTGTATAAATAAGAGAAGTATTTCCAAATTATCATGTTGTGTTTCCTCTATCTGGAGCTGTTGTTTGTCATAACAACATAAAAATATTCTCTGATAATTGTTCCTACTGCAATTAGTCCAGAAAAATTATGCTATTTGATACTTTCTTTATGCTCCTGAATCTGCTAATAATATTGTTTTCTTTCTATCTTGCAATTTTTAGTTAAAATTACAGTCATGGGACTGTTTACTTTTAGGTATCAAATTTTGGATAAATCTTATGTTTCTTCCTTGCATTTGAAAAGTACAAAGTATGAGACATAGGAATTCTTAATTCATTAACTGCCTATCAGAAATATAATTAGTATCTATTATAGAAAAGTCTTCATATAGGGACCCAGAGGAATACTCTGCAACAAAGAATCACAGTTATACACATTTAATACAATATACAATATTTTCTATTGTTGATTAAATAAACATTTTATTCTCTTCTTTAATAGTGGATGAAAATTCTACAGATGACCCTTTAAACATGTAGGATTTTATATATTTTAAAAGATACTATGCTAACTGATTAGAGAATGTAGATAAAAGGAATAAAGATTTTTTGAGTGTTCCAGTCTAGGATAGACAATTGTTCCTAACACTTGTTTATTAAAGTCATCATGGTGACTTTGAAAGTGCCTGTGCTATTATAACCTGTTATTTACTAATTAAGCAACTATCATTTATAGAAGTTGACTCTTTGTCCCATGTTCCCATAATTAATAAGTGCCAGGCCTGCGGTTAGACTGTAAGCTTGCCTGGCTAACAACTCCATTGTATTCCTCCACTGTATAGGTCAATGCCAGTGCAGAACTAGAATCAAGATGCAGGTCTATATCATCAATTCAGAAAGGCAAAATCAGTTGTATGTTAATTCTGATTCATTATTTATATGAGCATCCTGCTTATAGAGTTTTAGGAAAAATCTCACAGAGCTGTGGTCACATGTTTTCTTCATAAACAAGATAAGGCTGGTTCTGTAGAGGAATTATTTTACTTGAATTTAAGAATACCTTTGTGTAGACTATGTTATATTAGATATATTAACCCTCTGTACAGAGATATCTCTACTTCGTGATTTTCCAGTTTGGTTTTCTTCAATACCCTGCCCCCATGTAGTTCTGTTTTTGTAAAGCTGTTTTATAAATCAAGAGTTACATTTCCCTTCAGGTTACTGTTCATATTTAGTTTTATGAAGAAATTTTTCCTTTATACTATTTTTTCTTTTTCTATGATTAAAATTTTTCTTGAATTTTTATTTTTACTTTCTGTTGTGCTCTCTTGCTGTTTCTTTTTTTATTCTCTCAATTGAATATTCTTTTTTTCTATTGACTGAATCAAAAGCTCAGTAAATTTCAGAATTTTAAAAAATTTTAGCAGCTAATCAATGCGCCCACTCATCTTTCAATATGTGTTTGACATGCTGGCCAAATGATGGTCATGATGGTGAACCTGAACTTACAGATATTAAAGGGACTTTTCTGAGTATTGAAAGGGGTAGCAAAGAGACTTGAACTAAGGCTCCTCAATTCTAAACTCAGTTCTTTTCCTGATTATCGCTGTGTAGTGAATGTGTTTACAACAGACATAATGGGTTAAGAGTGACTGTGGAAAGCAATTGAAGTGGGTAAGAATGGGATTACCAAGTGAGGCCAGTGGTAGAGTATCAGAGTGAAACTAACCAAAGGAAGGGCAAGACTGAGGAGGAACATCACTACAGTGGGTAGAAAGGGTTCTATAAAATAGATCAAAACCTTGGGGTTTATGACTAGTTTGATTAACAACAAAATAGATATTCAGGACATAGAGTATGGGATGCTCTCTACAAAGGCATATTAAAATAGAATTTGAAGGAAGTTCTGATAGTCCCATTATACTCTTCTTTGTTTAATTGGAATAAGTGACAAAATTCAAGGTTCTGTTGAAAGATATTAAAATAATTTGAGCCACTGGGAAAGTTTCCAGAGTTTACAGAGATGTGAAAGTGGCTTAGAGACTAAAACACTGGGGAGTAGAATCTGTTGAATACATGGATCTATGGCCTCTAGCAGGTTTCCATTGTCCTCCACTTTTCCCAACTCACTGATGTCCTTCCCATATATATGTGTGGTAGATCATGGTAGATCATGGAGATAACTGATGGGCAAGTCATCAAAGAGCTTCACTTAAGTAGTTGGTAATGCGTTTATGCTAAGACCTGTGATTGAGACCCCATTTAGCTTATTTTCAAGAATCAGAAACAAAAACAAAGAGCTCTGACTCTTGGTCCTTTGAGTGTAACCTTGTGTCAGGATTCTGCATCTTCACAGGATGTAGATTCTTAAAAGATGGAGTGTGCCACTGAGTCCTGAAAATGAGAGACTGGGGAGTTGGATCCCAGAGGAAGAATGATATTTCAATAATATTTAGGGAAACACAGGCACAATTACCAGTATTCTACTTTTGTAGCAATCTTTCCTCTTGAGTATCTGATTGCCTGTAAACCTAAGTGCTTGCTAGTTCATGTGGATCTGAATAAAGTGAGACCTACACAGTTAAAAAGGTATTTTATAATGTATAATATTTCAGTGTGCCTGACAATAGTATTCCCAATAACAACATATTCTTGAACATTCAGTGTTTAAATTTTTTTAAGTTTTTATGAATCTCGGTATACTGTTTGTGGGTAAAGGGAAGCAATAGGTTTATTTATTTATTTATCTATTTTGATGGGTCCTGGGGATTGAACTCAGGTGCACTTACCCACTGAGCCACATCCCCAGTCTTATTTTATATTTTATTTACAGACAGGGTCTCCCTGACTTGCTTAGGACCTTGTTTGTGCTAAATTATTTTTGTTTTTGTTTTTCCTTTCTTTTTTTGTACTGGGGACTAAACCCACGGATGTTTAAGCACTGAGACTTATCCCAAGCCCTTTTGTTTTATGTTCTGTTTTGGGACAGGGTGTTATAAAGTTGTAGAGGGCCTCACTAGTTTGCTGAGACTGGCTTTGAACTTAAAATTCTCCTGCCTCAACTTCCCAACTTGCTGGGATTACAGGCATGCATCACCACACCCTGCAAAATGGGGTATTTTCTGTAGGTGATATCCATGTTGAAGAACCAGTACCACAATTTTCAAGCCAGCTTACTTAGTCTTTGATCCATGGATAACCAAGAGAGAGGGCAACCTGCATGTTGCTACCTTGTCTTGGGTTATCAAAGGTCTGTTCCACTTCAGGTAAAAAGAAAATATTATGACAGCTATTAATGGTATTTCAAGTTCAGCCTTCAAGACAGGCAGTTTCTGAGAATAAACTGTTCTCAAGTTCTGCCAATATAGTGGCTGTCAGTCTGAAATGGAATTAAAAAGTGTGTTCATTGAGGGACTCGGTTGTGGCTCAGTGTAGAGCACTTGCCTGACATGTGAGGCACTGATATAGGTTCTCAGCACCAAACATAGATAAATAAATTAAAGATCCACCAACAAAATGGGTATGTTCATTGACTATTTCATAGTTTGAAAAAGTTGAGGCAGAGTTTTATAAAACAGCTTATATTTTAATCAAATCAGTCAAAAAATAGAATTTCATGTAGGTGAATCCAAATTTTCACCAGAGTTTAATTGAGAAAAACCTACCTACCCACTTTATTATGCATTTTTGCTGTAAGGTCGTCCCACTGAAACTGATTCTGATGGTGTCTTACATTGGATGAGCTCTACTATCAATCTCACTTAAAGGGAAAGTGATCTTCTGTGTAATTAATTTTCTTCCTGTTAATATTGAGTTTTGAGGTGTTAATACTTGAAACTTAGCAATGGTTTCCCTGATATATTTTTGGAAATTCACTCAGGAAAAACAAAACATTTTAAGAGAATTATGTTGATATTTTTTAACATGTATAAATGCCAGTGTTCCATTGAGTAGTTTAGTGTAGGGGGTTGGACATTGGGCTTGAAAATACATATGACAGTAAAACTCAATTAGGAATAAATTTCTCAATGCAGAAGAAATAGGAAATATGGTCAAGGATTTTTTGTTAGGTTTACATTGGTGTGAAATTTAAGTCATACTTACATGATTTTTAGCATTCATGCTCATTATTTTTTGTAGAATCATGGAATTTCCCTCATGCCTTTAATTTGAAATAAGTAAAGCACATTGCTTGCAGTGTTTTTTTATTGGACCCTTTATATTTTACTACCATACATTTCTAGGTGAACTTTTTCATTATTTCTATTCTTGGCTCCATTTTTACAGTAAAATAATGTTAGAAATTAGGGAAACAGAAATTTAGAATATGTATATTAATTTATGGATTAGGGGCTGCAGTTGTAGCTCAGTGGTACAGCACTTGCCTAGTCTGTGTGAGGCACTGGGTTCAATTTTCACCATCACATAAAACTATGTAAATAAATAAAGTATGAAAATTAATAAAATTATTAGATATTTGCATTTAAAAGGGATTTCACCATGCTTTCTGGCTCTTTCCACTAAGTATATTTAAACCTCTTCCTTTAATTGAAAATAGATATCTTGTGCAAAATAATAACCCATTCTAGAAGTAGAGACTCTGAATAACCATATGATGATGTTAGTTTCATAATTATTTGTATCATAGTGCCTAAAAGTATCCAAGCCCTTATGTCACATTCTAAGATCCCAAATGTTAAAAAAGTTATTTGCTTAGTTATGTAACTATTCACTTTATAGCTTTCAATTTTTAATGAGCTTTTCAAAGTTAATAAATATATTTGCATATTTTCTGTAGCAGCTACAATAAGGTTTCAAATGTAAAAAACTTAATTTTTTGAACATGAATAAATTTGTAGAAAAAATTGCTATATAATGAAGTGTTTTAAATAACATGCATGAAATCATTATCAGTTAACTCTATTGAATTTTAAAAACATTATGCTTTAAGTTTGTATTCACTTTTGATGTCTGGTATATATAAATTCAGGTAAGTTATCATGAATTGATGCCATAAAAAGAAGCAAACAAGTTAGAGAAATGTCATAAATATGAAAGTAGGAATAAGAATACCCTCCAAGCATCCTCTAATCATGAAGCATATATTTGGACTTAAGATGAAGATTTGCTTATTTTTTAAAATGATTTACTCCAAGACTCAGTATTCCCTTGCAGAAACTATCTCTCCAATGTCTGTTTTTTGAGCCATCTCTGTCACCATTCTTTGGATATTTAGTAAATCTTTTCTTTTAATAACTGTGTGTGGTTTCCATTCATTTATTTTTAGCTATTTGACACACAGGATGAACAGAGTTTATACTCTTTGTGATTCCAACCAATTTTATTTATAAGGTACTCTTAAAGCTCAGGTCTCATGCTTTCACCTCATGAGATAATTTGTGCCAATATAGGTCACAAAAGCTTATTAAAAATATCACATTTAAATTTTTAACTTTCTTAAAAGCACTCTAAACTACATGACTGTAATTTATCCTAGGTAATTTGGATTGATAAAATAGTTTTATGAATGTCAGTATTTGTGCAATTATCTTGGAGGTAAGGGGAATAACATTTCAGATCTCTCTTATCTCTAATCATTCTTACCCCCATGAGAAGAATTAGTAAGTTGAAGAATTGAAGTTTGATTTTATATTGGAATGCCTCATAAATGTGTTATCTTTCTCTTATATCCTGCTCTAAAGGAAACTATTAGGATAATTTTTCATATTTGGTGCATTTACACCTAAGTATTTTTTCCTTCTTAGAATGTCCCCGAAGAAGAAGGAGAATCACATCAAGCTTCTAATGAATCAAGGAAAGAGGGCAAAATATTTGAAGGATACCTATTGCTGAACTGCTCATTGATTTGAAATTATGGAGCTTTTTCATATACTCTCTACTTTGTTTTTATTATTATAGAAGCAAACACTGACACTAGGGAACCAGAAGTCAGAACATTACCTGACAACTGTAATGCTGATCATAAAAAGAAAAAGGTGGTTGAAACCACTCTTGTAGAACACTGCAGCATAAAGAACAATCCAGGTTTTCTCTTCACAATAGTTGACCCAAAGGTAAAATTAAAAAGATTTTCTCAATTTTTTTACATATCATCTCTCATATGCACATAATAATGCAAAACAACCTAGATATAAGTCTAAGGCCTCAGGGTTCTAATAACAAGGATTGCAACGGTTGTGGTTTATGTATAGAATCAACATTTGTAGAATATGGTGGGAGTAGTCAATTCTGTGGTAAGTCATCATATAACAAAAGAATCAGAATGCAAGCCAAAAATATGGCTTGGTTAATATAAATAGGAAGAATTCATTTATGAAGGGAAAGTTATACTTGGTCTTTGGTATGTTATGGTAAGTTCCTCCTCTTTCTAGTTCCTCAGGGCTTTGTAATGAAGGGCCATTGAATATTGTCAAAGACTTTTCCTGCAGCTATTGAAATTAACTTATGATTTTGCCCTTGATTCTTTATCTGGTGTATTTGTTTTGTTAGTTTTCATATATTAACCCATTCTTGCATTCCTTGAATAAAACCAACTGGCTCATGGTGTATAGTGCATGTGTGTGTGTGTGTGTGTGTGTGTGTGTGACCCCAGAGACTTAACCAAGGTGTACTCTACAACTGGCCACACCTCCAGACTCTTTTGTTGTTCACTTTGAGTCCAGGTCTCTAAATTGACTGAAACTACAAATCACCTGACACAACCTCCTGAATTTCTGGGAATGCAAAAATACACCACTTTGTCTGGCAGTGTTTGTTGTTTTTAATGTGATGTTGAATATATTTTGCAAATATTTCATAAAGATTTTTAGACTACAACCCTCAAGGATATTGGCCTGTAGTTTTCTTTCCTTGTTGTGTCCTTATTTTCCTTTTCAATCAGGTAATACTGACTTTGTAGAATTACTTTGGAAGTGTCTTTCCTTCTCTCTTACATATAATGGTGGGGCACTGGTATCAGTTCTTCTTTGAATATCTGATAAAATTCAACCCTGTGTTCACCTCTAGTCCTGGAGGCTTTTTATTACTACTTCAATATAATTGCCTGTTATTAGGTTGGAATTTTGCATTCCTTTGATTTATATTTTGAGTTGTTTAGATTCGTATGTACTGCTTCATACACATATTCTAGGCTTTCCATTTTTTTACCATGTCAGTCTTCATAATGTTTTTCTAGATGTTCCTGTTTATTGAACACTAAGTTTTTCCAGATGATTCCTAGTAGTGTTCTGGATTTCAGTGATGTCTGTTTTAATATTTCTCTCTTGGTTTCTAGGTTTATTTATTTGTTTCTTCTTTCTCTTTCCTTTCATTACCTTGGTTAGGGGTTTGTCAATTTTGATTCCCTTTTAAAAATAAACTCTGTTTCTTTATTAATTTGTAGTTTTCCTTTATTTTCTATTTTATAGTTTAAACTCTGATAAGTAGTATTTCTTTCATTGTCCTTGTTCAAATTGATTTATTGTTGTTTTTCTAATACCTTGGGTTGCAACATTAGGTTTTTTATTTGAAATCTCAGATTTTTAAATGTAGAGAGTCATTTTATGAAGTTCCCTCTTACAACTGCTTTTGCTAGATCAGGGGAGAGAGATGGGAAGGGAAAAGAAAGGGACTACTATGCAAATTTATGTATATGTCATAAAGAATCCCACTATTATGTATAAATATGCTTCAATAAAAGAAAATAAAACACTGGAAAAAAAGAACTGTTTTTATTGTATCCCATAGATTCCGGGATGCTATATCTCTATTCTCATTTCATTCTGATGTTTTTAAAAATTTACCCCAACTTCATCAGTGATCCATTGAACATGCAGATGTATTGTTCATTCTCCAAGTGTTCATACAGTTTTTGTAGATTTTTATTGTGGTTTAATTCTTTTTCCTAGTTCATTATTGTTGCACATAAGATCAGGGTTAATTTTGACATAATTATAAAGCATGGAATAAAACTTTCTCCAATTAAGTACCCAATACTTTCCCATTCCCTTCCATCCTCCCGCCTGATATTACCTTTCTCTAATCCACAGATCATTCTTCTGTTTGTTTATAGTTGTCTTAATTTGTGCTTTATGGATATACATAAAGGTCAAAGTCACAGTGGTATTCTCACATGTGTACACAGGAAAGTTTGTTCAGATTTATTCCACCATTGCTCTCTTTGCTTTTCCTCTTCTCTCCAGCCTTAATTCATTTCCTCTACTCATCTGTTCTCTCTTTATTTTTCATAAAATTCCCCATTTTTACCCTTTATTTTTGTCTAGCTTCTTCAAATGATAGAAAACATTCTTCAAATGACAGAAACTTTTACTTTATAAGTCTCTTGTCTATTTTACTTAGCATGATATATTTTGCTGTTTCATTCATTTACCAGCAAATGCCAAGATTTCTTTCTCATTTATGACTTAGTAAAACTTCATTATAGGGGCTGGGATTATAGCTTGGTTATAGAGCACTTGCCTGGCACATGTGAGGAACTGGGTTTGATCCTCAGCACCACATTAGAAAAATGAAAATAAAGATACTGTGTTCATCTACAAATAAAAATATTTTAAAAAATCATTTATATACAAACATGCACATATATATTCATTTATATACATATATGTATATGTGTGTGTGTGTGTGTGTGTGTGTATATATATTGTTTTGTTTATTAATCTGCTGATTGGTACCTAGACTGATTACATTGCCTGGCTATGTTGAATTGTGCTGCAATATATGTTATGTTTCTACCATTATATAATATGCTTATTTTAGACCTTTGAATATGTATCAGTAACTGACAGACATAGCTGGATCATACAGTGGTCCTATTACTATTGTTTTAAAGTTTCTCTATAATCCTTTCCAGGGTGATGTTGCTAATTTGCAGTTCCATCAACAACAGATGAGTGAACCTTTTTCTTGCATTCCTGTTAACATTTATTAATAGTTGACATTCTAACTGGAGTAAAGTTTCAATGTACTTTTGATTTGTATTTCCCTTACTACTAGACATGTTGAACATTTTTTCATATACTTATTGTCATTAGAATTTCTTTTTTAAAGAAGTATCTCTGTAGTTCTTTTGTCCATTTATTTCTTGGGTCATTTTTTATTTGGAGATAAGTGTTGTAAGAATTTTACATATTCTGCATTTTAATCCCATATTTGAGAATAAGGTGGCAAAAATCTTCCCCCATTCTGTAGGTTTATTTTCTATGTTATTAATTGTTTCCATCGGTGTGTATAAGCTTTTTAATTTGAGGCCATCCCAACTCCTGATTCTTGGTTTTATTTATGCACCACATTATTGATATTAATTTTGCCAGGGCATCTCTCTGAGTCTTTCTCAGAAATGCATTGGTCATTTATCTGGTGATGCATATCAAAGAGAAAAACATGGCATAACAGGACCTATAGAAGGTAAGAACCACATATTATAAAATAACATTGGCTATAATGTTTATTTAAGACATGGGTACTAGTAGATTCTAATAGTTGAAGAATTAAACATAATAAATGCATAGAAAGGAAAAACTGTGAAATGGTAATAAGTGACATATCTTATTAAGTTTCAGTAACAGATTAAATTGAGAATGTCAATAAAGGAGTTGAATTCCATTTCAGGATCTGCTTAGTGTGGAGGTCCTCTCTGCCATGTCCCATGTGGATGAGGAAAGGGTTAACTGCTGGAGGAGGATGTTGGCTGTTTTTCAGTCTATTTTTCAAAAACATATGTACTCAAGAAACACACAAGATCCAATACTCTTTTTAAATGAGCGGGGGCATGACAGGTGTGGCCATACCATCTCTGGCCTCTAACAACTACTCACCCAACTCTTTTATTTTTACTACACAGGCAAAGGGGTTTAAGACCTGGAGGAGCTTCTTCTGTGATTGACAGGATAGAGTGGAGGTAGGGAAGCCATTTTCTTAGGGGAGATATTCCAGAAGTACACAGGGAACCACTGGAATGCAGCACCACATGCTTCCGGTAATCTGGGACAGAATTTTGTGCCTGTTAGTTCCTGGAAATCAGGCCTCTGCATCCCGTGACTCAGCCTAGTCTGATTCTGTTAAATAAGGATGACTTCCCATAGGTTATATCAGAGGAAAGTTGATAAATATAAAAGGGGAGAGGAGAAGAGAGAACAAAGAATAAGAAAGTTAAATATCACAGACAACAAAATAAAACAAAAGAAGTGGGCACACATTTTGAAGGGAGGTAAACTCAGGTTAAACATTAGAAAGTGGAAGAGCACAGCATTAGCAAAAACTGAGTTTCCAGTAACAACACTGTTCTGAGAGTAAAATTTTCCAACAGTATTTTTTATCAACATTGGAAATTAATTAAGAAATGCATGCCACATAATGCAGGGCTATATTTGGTTTGCCATAAATAAATATAAACACATATGATCCACCATAGATGTATATAATTTATTGCTATATGAAAGGTTCTGACTTCCTAGAAAAGTAAATATGGTGCAGAGTAATACAATCTGGAAATGAAAAAAGGTAGGACTATTATGAAAGGATCAGCAAAGTATAACCTGATAAAATGTTCACTGAAAGATTATGAATACTAATACACCTACAATTTGGGGAACAAATATGAGGATTTCAAATAGGCAAGTTATGTTAGAGGAACTGGAAGAAGAGTAGCTATACCCAAGAATGCTCAAACTTTAGTGAATCAAATATTGGGTACCATGTTCAAAATGCACATTGTACTCAACAGGTTTTTGTGTACACATTTCTAAAACATTTAAAGTTGTTTCCAATGTTCCTGATCCGTGGACCACATTCTGATTTGCAAGGGAGGAAACTGCCTTGAGGAAGTCTAAATGAAGAGCTGTTGCATGTTAGTTCAGTCATAACCAGATCCAGTGAAAGCACAAGTTTTTTTTTTCTTAGCATATCTCTGTGGAAAGGAAAAGGACAAAAACAAGGAAGATAGAAAAATTATATTCCTAGCCAAGTAAAATGACACACCTGAAATCACAGAGAACCCAGAGACTGGTATAGGAGGATCGCAGGTTATTGGCCAGCCTCAGCAAAGAGTGAAGTCATAAGCAACTTAGCAAGAAGTTATCTCAGAAATAAATAAATAAGTGAGTCAGTCAGTTAGTAAGTAAATAATGTTATGGAATAGGCTCAGTCACGTAGGTCTCCTGGATTATATATCTGGAACCAAATATATGTATTTTTATTTATTTTTATTTTTGTAGATGGTTTTTGTGCATATTTAGGCACTCACAAATTGAGGTATTTTGACTCTTATACTTGGTTATTCTGTTTGCCTTGTCTGTCTAATTTAGATCAAACACTCTTCCTCAAAGGAACTTGTCAAAGTCTTCCTGACACTATTTGTAAGAATGTATTGGTCTCCCCTTTCAAAATGGAAATCTGTTTCTGTTGATAACAAAGGAACTATAATCACTTTAATATTCACAAATGTATAAAGTCAAAAGTGAGTTCCTCAACAAGTTTGAGTTTGATAAAAATAAGGTAATGAAATAAATATGTCCTACAATTCTCAAAAATAGTCCCCTGTTGAGTGTATAGGGACATAGTAAACTTTGAAAAAGTGAATTGATGTCATTCTTTTTTTTTATTGTAAACAAGTGTGATACATGCTGTTTCTCTGTTTGTACATGGCATATTTTTAAATACAACTACTGAATAGGGAAGAAATTGTAGTAGGAATAATCCAAAGAATGTACAATAAAATTAATCAAGACCAAAGCTCTAGAAATTGTTTTTGAATAGCTAACAGGAAGAGGAAATGAGGTAGGTAACCCTGGAAAGAAATGCCAAGGAAACAGAGGAAGCAGCTGGCCCAGCTTCATTTTTTTTTTAAATTTTTTGTTTTTTATTTTATTGTAAACAAATAGGATACTTGTTGTTTCTCTGTACATGGTGTAAAGGCATACCATTTGTGTATTCATAAATTTACATAGGGTAATGATGTTTGATTCATTCTGCTATTTTTTCCTTTCCACCCCAACCCTCCCACCCCTCTTTTCCCTCTATACAGTCCTTCCTTCCTCCATTCTTGCCCGCCTCCCTAACCCTAATTCTAACCCTAACACTAACCTCTCCCAACCCACATTATGTGCGTTCATCCACTTATTAGCGATATCATTCGTTATTTGGTTTTTTGAGATTGGCTTATATCACTTAGCATGATATTCTCCAATTTCATCCATTTGCCTGCAATTGCCATAATTTTATCATTCTTTATGGCTGAGTAATATTCCATTGTATATATATACCACAGTTTCTTTATCCATTCATCAATTGAAGGATATCTAGGTTGGTTCCACAATCTGGCTATTGTGAACTGAGCAGCTATGAACATTGATGTGGCTGTATCTCTGTAATATGCTGATTGTAAGTCCTTTGGGTATAGGCCAAGGAGTGGGATAGCTGGGTCAAATGGTGGTTCCATTCCAAGTTTTCTAAGGAGTCTCCACACTGCTTTCCAGAGTGGCTGCACTAATTTGCAGCCCCACTAGCAATGTATGAGTGTACCTTTCTCCCCACATCCTCGCCAACACCTGTTGTTGCTTGTATTCTTGATAATCACCATTCTAACTGGGGTGAGATGGAATCTTAGGGTAGTTTTGATTTCTATTTCTCTTATTACTAGAGATGTTGAACATGTTTCCATATGTTTGTTGATTGTTTGTAGATCTTCTTCTGTGAAGTGTCTATTCATTTCCTTAACCCATTTGTCAATTGGATTATTTGCATTTTTGGTGTACAGTTTTTTGAGTTATTTATAGATTCTGGAGATTAGTGCTCTCTCTGAAGTATGATTGGTAAAGATTTTCTCCCACTCTGTAGGCTCTTTCTTTGTATTTCTGATAGTTTCCTTTGGTGAGAGAAAACTTTTTAGTTTGAATCTATCACAGTTATTGATTCTTGGTTTTATTTCTTGTGCTATGGGAGTCCTGTTGAGGAAGTCTGGTCCTAAGCCGACATGTTGAAGCTCTGAACCTACTTTTTCTTCTATAAGATGCAGGGTCTCTGGTCTGATTCTGAGGTCCTTAATCCATTTTGAATTTAGTTTCATGCATGGTGACAGATATGGGTTTAGTTTCATTCTGTTGCATATGGATTTCCAATTCTCCCTGCACCATTTGTTGAAGAGGCTATCTTTTCTCCATTGCATATTTTTAGCCCCTTTGTCTAGTATGAGAAAATTGTATTTATTTGGGTTTGTGTCCGTGTCCTCTATTCTGTACCATTGATCCACCTTTCTATTTTGGTACCAATACCATGTCGTTTTTGTTACTATTGCTTTGTAGTAGAGTTGAACATCTGGTATTGCGATACCCCCTGCATCACTCTTTCTACTGAGGATTGTTTTAGCTATTCTGGGTTTTTTATTCTTCCAGATGAATTTCATAATTGTTTGCTCTATTTCTGTAAGGTACATCATTGGGATTTTAATTGGAATTGCATTGAATCTGTATAGCACTTTTGGTAGTATGACCATTTTGACAATATTAATTCTTCCTATCCAAGAACAAGGGAACTCTTTCCATCTTCTGAGGTTTTCTTTAATTTCTTTCTTTAGTGTTCTGTAGTTCTCATTGTAGAGGTCTTTCACCTCTTTTGTGAGATTGATTCCCAAGTATTTTATTTTTTTTGATGCTATTTTGAATGGGGTAGTTTTTTCTAATTTCTCTTTCTGAAGATTCATCACTTATGTATAAAAATGCCTTAGATTTATGTGCATTGATCTTATATCCCACTACTTTACTGAATTCACTTATGAAATCTAAAATTTTCTGGTGGAATTTTCTGGTTCCTCTAAGTATATAATCGTATCTTCAGCAAATAGCGATAGTTTGAGTTCTTCTTTTCCAATTCGTATCCCTTTAATTTCTTTGGTCTGTCTAATTGCTCTGGCTAGAGTTTCAAGGATGATATTGAAAAGAAGTGGTGAAAGAGGGCATCCCTGCCTTGTTCCAGTTTTAAGGGCGAACGCTTTCAGTTTTTCACCATTTCAAATGATATTAGCCATGGGCTTAGCATAGATGGCCTTTACAATATTAAGGAATGTTCCCACTATTCCTATTTTTTCTAGTGTTTTGAGGATGAAGGGGTCCTGTATTTTATTGAATGCTTTTTCTGCATCTATCAAAATAATCAGGTGATTCTTAACTTTAAGTCTATTGATATGGTGAATTACATTTATTGATTTCCTGATGTTGAACCAACCTTGCATCCCTGGGATGAAACCCACTTGATCGTGGTGCACTATCTTTTTAATATGTTTTTGTATGCAATTTGCTAAAATTTTGTTTAGAATTTTTGCATCGATGTTCATTAAGGATATTGGTCTGAAATTTTCTTTCCTTGATGTGTCTCTGTCTGGTTTAGGTATCAGGGTGATATTGACTTCATAGAATGAGTTTGGGAGGGTTCCCTCCTCTTCTATTTTATGGAATACTTTGAGAAGTATTGAAATGAGCTCTTCTTTGAAGGTTTTGTAGAACTCGGCTGAAAACCCATCTGGTCCTGGACTTTTCTTTGTTGGTAGGCTTTTGATGACTTCTTCTATTTCATTACTTGAAATTGGTCTATTTAAATTGTGTATGTCCTCCTCTTTTAGTTTAGGCAATTTATATGTCTCTAGAAACTTGTTGATATCTTTGAAATTTTCTATTTTGTTGGAGTATAGATTTTCAAAATAGCTTCTAATTATGTTTTGTATTTCAATCGTGTCTGTTGTGATATTTCCTTGTTCATTCCAAATTTTGGTGAGTTGGGTTTTCTCTCGTCTTCTCTTTGTTAGTGTGGCTAAATGTTTATAAATTTTGTTTATTTTTTTGAAGAACCAACTATTTATTGTCAATTTTTTGTATTGTTTCTTTTGTTTCAATTTCATTGCAACCATGTATGTCAAACAAATCCTTCTCAATTTTAGAAACCAAATAGACCATAACACAATAATACTAGGTGATTTTAACACACCTCTCTCACCCCTGGACAGATCTTCCAAACAAAAATTGAACAAGGAAACCATAGATCTCAATAACACAATCAATAATTTAGACTTAACAGACATTTAGAGAATATACCATCCAACCAAGAGCGAATACACTTTCTTCTCAGCAGCACATGGATCCATCTCTAATATAGACCATATGCCACAAAGCTAATGTTAGCAAATACAAGAAGATAGAGACACTACCTTGTATTCTATCAGATCATAATGGATTGAAGTTAGAAATAAATAAAAGAGTAAAAAACAGAAACTGCTCCAACACCTGGAGATTAAACAATATGCTATTATATGATGAATGGATAACAGAAGATATTAGGAAGGAAATTAAAAAAATTCTAGAGGTAAATGAGAACAAAGAAACATCATACTAAAATCTCTGTGAGACTATGAAAGCAGTACTTAGAGGAAAATTTATTTCATGGAGCACATTTAATAAAAGAAGTAAAACTCAACAAATAAATGACCTAACACTACAGCTCAAAGCCCTAGAAAAAGAAGAACAGACCAACACCAAAAGTAGTAGAAGACAGGAAATAGTTAAACTCAGAGCTGGCCCAGCTTCTTAATCTTTGTTTTTTAAACTTCATTCTGTACAGGTCTCTGAACATTGTATATCCTCTGTATTTCTGGAAACACTCCCTCCATTCAGGCCTGCATGAATGTCACACTGCACCATTGCCTTCTCATTATTCATCTGTAATCACACAAAGGCCTTTCATGTCTACCACCCACAGCATTGATATTGGTCTAGCTACATTGCATATGCAGCCATCAGCCTCTATCACTTTCCCTGCCTGTGCTGTCCTCTGTCATGTATGGTCATACAAATACTGGTTCATTTGGTGCTTTTCTCTGTGTCATGCTACAGCCATCCGTGTTTTTACCATTTCTTGCCTCTGGCTGATAATCTCACTCCTTAAGCCTCTCTTCATACCAACCTCCAGAAAAGGCAACTTTTTTTCTCAACTACCTCTTACCAAAACTTATTCAGTTCTTTGTTCAAATAATTAGAACTGTTCACACTGATGTGACATTAAAAAAATCCCCAACATCCTGGGAGCAAATGAATTAGATTTGTACAGAAAATGTTTACAGGTCAATTCATTTGGTACTAAGTAGAATAGTTTCTGGGTTACTGAGGTAGGCCCAGATGGGAAAACATCTGGAAAGCCATCATCCTAAAAGACTAAACAAATAGTTTGCCTTCTAAAAGAAGAAAATCAATTCATCAAAATAGTGAAAAAAACACTTTAGATATGAAGGTATTCACTGACAAATGAGGAAGAAGTATCAGTCATTAGGAAAACAATACTGATGAACAGTGCATGTTGAAACGTTATTACAAGGAGAGAATACCAAATTGGCAATTTGGATATTCTGTGGGTATTTTAAAAAAAATATTTCTGGGAAATTTTTAATTTTTCTGGAGGGATAATTTCTTTGAGTTCTTATGTATTAAACCTATTGACTGAAGCTCCATGCTGAAAGTCTGAGTGGAGTAGGCTTGCATGCCAAATGATACATTTTCAACTGGGAATTCAGTTGATGAAGAGAGGAGGAAAAAGTTGAGAGAAGGGAGGGTGGGCATGTTCAAAAGAGTTTTTTATTTTCCCCCACATCATCTCGCCTTTGTGCATGCTAGGTGAGCACTCTGCAAGAGGAGATATCTCTTCAGCTTCACAGGAGCCCCTTTTAGGTACATTCTAGATCCTCTACTGTTCTGACTGTCAAATTCTCTGCAGAAAACCCAGCCCCAGACAAAACCAAACAATTCCTAAGGAACTCTTCATCTTCCTTTTCACAGCAATCCTGCAAGAAACCTTTTGTGCACATCAAGACCCACAAGAGAGTGGTGCGTCATGAGGGGAAACTTTTTTCTCTTTCTATAGAAGGAAGAAAAGGTTTGTAGCTGAGCACTGAGCATAATATGATATCAATGAGCATGGAGGCATGGGGGGAAGGAGGAGAGGCAGGCCTATGTGGGAGTTAGAATATGCTCAGGTTGTAAGTATGAAGGGAGATTTCTGAGATTGTTCTCACATGGATCCCTAGCCACTCCAATCATAATCCGCTGATTCCTTCTTCACTCCTTTTTTCCTCCTAGAATTTTCCTTCGACAATTTGTAACCAGGAGATATCTGGGCAAAATGCAAAACCCAGTGGAGGTGCTGGATTTTGCCTACCATTTTCTTATGGGTGAGGTAGAGAAAGTGTCTCTTCCTGGGCAAAGCCTTTTTCCCTGAATGAGGGAATGCCTCAGAAAAACACCAGACACTGTCAGTAAATCTAAACAGGCAAAAGGAAGTAGTGGTGGCTCATGGGGTCTGGGTTCCCAGGGCTGATATTTGCTGGCATAAAGAAAAGAAAATCCTCTTCCAATGTCTGCCTGCCACTAGTTATATTGGCAGCTCTTTCTGTCAAGATTTAATGAAGTGAGATAAGTGGTTGAAAGTCATATCCAGGATCTCTAAATCATTCAACTTCAATCAATTCCACTCTGAAAAGGGCCTCAATTTTGGTTTCCACTGCTCCCATTCCCTGAAAGGAAAAGATGGGAGAGTAACTCTATTCTCAGTGGAAGGGGCAGGCTTCCAGCATGGCTAGTGTGAATGGCGCAGAGGTTCCAAGCTCCAGTAGGAGCATGCACTTTCTCTCTTCTTCCCCAGAGGATTTCTCTGGGCCTTGGGTCACGTGGATGTTGAGGAGTGGCTTCTGTGACCTCCTTCCTGCATCTCAGAGAGCATCTAAGGTCACAGAGGGGCAGCATGACAGCCCAGTGGCATTATGGTTCCCATGGCACCCACAGATGCTCTGGTACTGGCTGCTTCAGACCAAGACTGAAAACAAGCACCAGTTCTGCTGTGAGGGTAAAAAGAGGAAGGGAGCAAGGTCCAGGAGCCTGATCATTCAAGAAATGGAAACCCAAATTCTTGGCCCAGTTGAAGTGGAGGTATGGGGTGTGGGGGGACTGCTGAGTGGGCCTTAGATTACTCTGGGTCTAGGCGGGACAGGGGATCCCACTGAAGCCTGACAGCTCACACTACACTCCAGGCCTGCTAGGTGGGGCTGTGCTTAATGTCCACACAGGGTATCATGACAGTGGAGTCAAGTAGCTCCTGCTTTGGGCAGTGAGCCCCAAGAGGTCTGGAGCACCAGGCAGGGAAGGAGGGCTGCATGAGGGCACATGGGACACCCACATTAGCACCAGTCCCATCAGCATTGCCCTCCAAAACCACTCCTCCTGGTCTGGGCACACCAGGGATTTGACTGAGGTAGGCAACACACCTAGGGTCCTAGCAGTCACATAGCATGATGGCTGCTGACAGCTCAGGGCAGGGGAGCATACAGTGCAGCTCCCTGACTTAGGAGCTCCTTGAAGTGGGAAACATCACACTCTGTCTGGTCAGTTGCCCCTCCTTTCTGAGATAGTCCTAACAGGATAAAACTGGAAGCTGGGGAGTTGCTCTTCCAAATGCAGGTGGATGGCTGCTGTGATGGCTCATGAGGAGAACAGGGAATCATTCACTCAGCATGTTGGAAGAAGGACAGGATCGAGGTGCCAGGCCAGGAGAGATGTTCTGTGCTTACCTTGGCTGCTGCCTTACAATTGGGCTGCACTCAGAATTTGTCATGCTGTGATTTTTCCACAGGTCCTTCAACTCACCTTCATTGGCAGAAATATCTCACCAATCTCTGTTCACCCAAAGGATCATTCTTTTCACTAGACTAGTGCCTCTGTGGCACAAGGCCCTCTGAGAAATGGCCAAGAGTCCCTTTACCAGCCCCTGTAAGACACAGAGTCCAAGCCAGTGGAAGAAACAAGAGCATGCTCTTGGCACATAGAACACATTTTCACAGGGCAGAATACCAAAGGTGACATGCCTCATGCTGAAAGAGGAATGGCAAAGAGGTTCCAGACTGAATACTCTAAAAGGAAGAATAAGGACCTTTGAGGGGCATGAAAAGCAGAAGGGGTTGAAAACCAACTTCAGTGAAGGGACACTAACAAAATGGGCATTGCTTAATTTCTGTGTCCAAATTCCAGGACATTTCTTAAAGCTTCATTGTACCATACAGGTACAGGAGGTAGTCAGGGCCAGGTCCTTCTGTAAGCAACCATCATGACTGACCCTAATTCCCCTTGCAAGGACATCAATTCTCCTCACCAATTCTTGATTTTTCCTGTTGCTTGTAAGGGACAGCTGATGATATATATGCTGATTTGTAGTTTTTATTTTTTTCTGCACAAGACCTCTGAGGAAAGGCTTTCCTATACCACAGCCTCTTCTCCATTGATCTTCAGTGTAAATGACTTCATATTGGGATATGTAGCACAGAAGCATGGCAGTGGAAATGAAGAATGCACCTCAATATCACACATTTAATCCAAACCCTCCTGCTCAGAAACAAAAGTGAATACCCAATGGAATGAACAAAAGTTGAATATCAAAAGAGGACACGTTAAAGAACATGCAAAAGTGTGATAGGCCTTAGTGAGCAGGAAGAGTGTATCCTCAAGCATTTTCAACTTGTAGCATCCTTATTATTTCCTGGACTGACTATATCCACTGCCATCCTGCCATGTACCTAGTGTCTCTGCTTTCCCTCTTTCAGTGTGGCGTCTTTCAGATAGGACTTGTG